>NC_139516.1:38915267-39120267 GCF_947247035.1 Vipera ursinii
GAACATTATCAATCCCATTTAGAGAAATAATTACTACTGTATCCAAATGTAAAGAAAGAAGATACCTTGCCCAAAGCTGAATTTAAAGCAAATGCATCAGACACAAATACTCCTTAACTTTTGCTAATGAAGAGAGCTTTTTGAAAGGATCCAGGGCAATGTTAAAACAGACATCTATCACTCCCAGCACCCCTTTTAATATTCTTCAAACGTATCCTTATTATTAAATTATACAGCTAATCTTTGTTTTTTAATAATATATTTTATTAATTTTTTAACATGGTCACCTTAATATTTGGTAAACAGTGTGTTGTTTGGGTTTACATTTAAAAAACATTTGCTAACAATTGGTTTCTATGATCTATAATCCACATAACAACTTTACTTGATTTCCTTTTTCCCCCATAATTTTCTTTTACCAACCTTAAGTTAATATAATTCTTATTGTTTTGATAACAATTGAATATAATTTTTTTCTAATATTTCCAGAAATAATCACATCAATATAATATTTCTTTTCTATCTAGTTATTTTGGTTGCCTCATCATAAATCCAGTTTACAGTTCTTGTTTACATTTGTTTTTCCCACAATATTCAAAACATTCTTACTGGTTAAGATTTTCTCAAAGTTAATTACATTTACATATTTGATTCTATTTTTTTCTCATGTAAACAATCCCATAACTTTTACCTTGCTTAAGGAATAAATAAGACTAAAAAAGAGAAAAAAAGAAGAAGAGTAAAGAGGGATAAAAAGATAGTATACTAGTAAAAGTCCAGGTTTCCTCTAAGCTAATACATATTTATTTCCAAAATTGTTCCATTCTTTTTACCATAATTAGGAATACATTTAATCTATAAATATTCCATTTAATAAATCTAGTCATCTGGTCTTTTAACTCTTATTCAAAACTTTTTTTCCAATCCATTGTAATTTTCTTAAAATCAATCTTATTTAATATCTAAAATATGTCCTTATATATAAGCCATTCTAACTCTTTTAAATTACTCATATCAAGAAATAAGATAAGAAAAAAGAAGAAAGAGTACTATGTTATTTGAGGGACTCCTCCCTCTTAAAGTAAAATTCATATCCAAAATCTATTACTTTAACCATATTCAAACAGGTGTTTCTTTTTTTAAACATTCTCTCTGATAAGTCCCATCATCTATTTTCTTAATTTTCACTTTGGCCTTCTTCTTTTGCCCAATATCTTTAATCAATATATTTTGCTGAATCAAAGAGTCTTTCCATATTCTTGTGTCACTGTAGGTATAAAAAATAAGTCAAGTACAATATCTTTGTAAGAGGCATTTGCTCTTTCATGTTTGTTGAAAATCTTTTTCTTTCTTTTTCTCTTTGTATTTCTTATTATTTTTTGTTTCTCCAGTTCTAGTTGTGACGTCTCTGCAATCCATTTTGACCAGTCGTTTTACTTTTTACCTCAAATTTGTCTTGTGGTCTTAAAGTATAAGTTGCCTTTTCCCAAACCAATATTTCTCGTAATTTTTTCCACTTGGGTTAAATCATACTGCTTTGTTGTATTAAGCTCCATCTTTGAGTCTCTATCCTCAAATTTGTGTTCAGTTATCTGTTTTATCTGGTCCTTCTCTATTGTTATTCCCTGGGATTTTTTGTTTTAATTTAAATTGGAGATGAATTGGTTTATGTTTTCAAAGTTATTTTGGATTTCTTTGTGGTTTGAAGTCATTGTTGTTTGAATTTGTTACAGCATCTCACATATCTCCTCTTGAAAGGTATTTATTTTTTCTTGATAAGTTCTTTCTGCAAGTTTCTGATTTTCCATAGTGGTCAAGAATTGAGGTTTTCTTTTCTCTGCAAATAGCTTTAGAGTCACAGTTTAGTAGGTATTTATAATCCAAAAAGGTTCAAAAAGGTTTCCAGAAATTTATAATCCTTTCTTTGTCTGCAACCCAAATTGTTTTCTTTTTTTGTCACAGCTGTTCTCTATTGCTATAGCTTTGAAGGTCACAAGCACAGATTAGTTTTTTTTCCAGATTTTGCCAAGTCCTGTATAAACACCATAGCTGTCAGTCTTTATCCACCACTAGATGTCAGCACATTTATTTTTCAAATTATCAAAATAGAAAATTGCCTTTAAAATGAGAATTCAACAATTCCAAACTTATCCAAATTTAGGTTTTATATTCATTTCATTTCATTTCTGAATGTTTTGGTCCTCCATAAAAGGTTTAATTTGCTGCTTCCATTAGTTAAAGGGTGGGGCAAAAATCCCCCTCCTTCACATTTTTTTGCTTCTTGGGAATTTTTTCCCCCAGGAAAGTTAATAAGTAGGATAGAGAAAATCGATGATCTTACCCAGATTCAAACGTGCTGTTTACAATCAGCTTAAAATAGTGCTTTTTGACTTCGGTTGCTTGTAGCTTGGGCTAGACTCTGAAGTTAGGCTAGCCCAGGGGTAGGCAACCTTGGCTCTTTTATGGCTCATGGGCTTCCAGAATTCCTGAGCCAGCATGGCTGAGCTTGGAAACCTCTCCCTTTCCCCTCAGAATGGCTGGCTCAGGAATTCTGGGAGTTGAAGTCCATGAGTCATAAAAGAGCTGAGGTTGTCTACCTCTGGGCTAGCCTTTCTCCTGTTGGTTTCTGGAAGGCTTCTCCTGGACCGATCAGGTCAACTGCTGTCTCTCCATGCCGCGGGACTTCATTCCTTCTTTGCCGCCTCTTTGGGGCAGCTTCTGTCCCATTTAGGATTCAGCCAAAGGGCACGGAGCCACGAAATCTCTTCGCTGCTGCGCTACTGCGCAAGACCAGAAGTCCTATACATCTAATCTTGGACTTGCAATTGTAATTGAGCCCAGAATTACACTTGCCAATTATTCTGGTCATTGTGAGTGGGTTTATTTTATGACATTTTTGCATCACTCATTAAGTGAACACCACAGTCATTAAATGAATCCATTTCACCCAATGGATATTCTTTGCTGGAAATTAGAAGTGAATGCTGGAAACTGGCAAAAAACATCGAAAACCATGCAACATTGGAGAATGCTGCAAATGTTTGTAAGGGTGAACTGGTTACCAAGCGCCCAGAATGTGACCATGAGACTGTTTTTGCATATGTGTGTATGGCTGTCGTAACTACAAAATAGGGTGTATCACAAGTTTTACTGGTCAATAAGTGACCAGTAATAAGTCAAAGACTATCTGTATAATTTGTTGTATAATTTTTTTTTAAAAAATCGTAAAAACCTTATATTTTGCTTATTTGATTTTTGAGATCTACAGCATCTTAAAAATTTTGGGATAAATTGTGAAGGATATGATAACTGTAGGCAATTTTCAATATTTATTGTGCAAATGGTATTTGCTATTAGATGTTTCTTTATAGAAATGTATTTAAAGTTTCAAAAAACAATAGAAAATAAGTTAGCCAGAGTTGCATAACAAATAGGAATCTGTGTCATGTTAGAGCATTTTTTTTTCTTCAATTGTCTCTGATTCTAGGTGACTGCCTGGACAAGTCCCTGCAATTTCCTTGGCAAGCCCCCCCCCTCCCCAAAGTGTTTTGCCATTGCCACCTTCTTAGGGCTGAGAGAAAATGACTGCCCCAAGGTCACCCAGCTGGTTTTGTGCCCAAGGTGAGAATAGAACTCACGGTCTCCTGGTTTCTAGCCTGATGCCTTTAACCACTATATTAAACTGCCTCTGTGATGAAATTTGAAAGCAAAATAACAATTAAGGAACTATTTGCGTGACGACCCGTCTAAAGAGCTCTTTTACATTCTATACTGTATTAAAGAAAATCTAATTCTATTTCTTTAAGTGTTAATTTCTTTTAATTAGATTATAATAAAGAGGACTGTATGTTGTTTTAAACTTAAATTTTATCTAATGGAGTGAAACAGTATCGTATAATTATATAACAGCATAGTGAAATTTAAATACTACTTTTAGAAAAATACAAATATAATATAGTGCAATAAATTGTACCACAATAATTAAGTTTCAACAATAGTAGCATAAAAGAAAGGTATGACTTGGACATAGAAATAGCTTTGAACTTATGAACAATATATACCAAGGATTGATAAATATAAATACCGGGCAACTGAATAGATGCAAAATATACAGGTGGTTGTAATTTCTTTATACAAATTTAAAACTACAGTATTTTTAATTTACTGTTTGGTACATTTCAATTTTAATGTTTTTGTTTTGTTTTTAAAAATGCTTAAAATTTGAGGTTATTTACAAAAACGATTGGAGTATTTATTTAACTATTTAATTTTGTAACCATCTCCCTCATTAATTAGCCAAAACAATTCTTTGAATCTCAAACATTATATAATACTGCATATTTAATAATTAAAATTAAAAATAGGTAACTATGTAATACTGTGGTGTTCTGTGTTCTATGAATCCCTAAATAAGAACAATTATTACTTTCATCAATCTTTCAAGGTGATAAGAAACCCACCTTTCTGTGTCTACTCTCTGCAGCAGCCAGTTGAGACAACATTTTTTCCTGCATATTCTTGCAATGTTTCATTACTACCTTCAGGATGGATAAAGGATTGGCACAAACAGGTTGCTTTTCACCATAATTTTCTTCCTTCAGTGCTTCAAAATCTCTCTGAAGAGCCATCAATGGATCACTAATGTTATATTTTCCATAACGTTCTTCAACAAAGGTATCTCTATGTTGGGCCTGAAATTATGAAGTATTTATTAGCAGCTAATAAAGAATAGAAGTTAAAATCTTGTCACTTCACTGAAATAGAACGAATCAAAGACTAAATAGGTAAGCAAATGCCAATGCACCTGCTGCCTAAATACATGAACATCAGAAAAGGTATTTTTTACAGGCGTATGGAATATTTGAGAAATTGCAAACAGCCTCAACTTAACAAAAGCTTTAAAAACATTTAATGTTTGTATAGAAAGTGACTGAACAGTGCAAAAGGGACGAAGAAGTAAAGATGAAAAAAATTACTAGAGAGAGAAATACGAAGAAAAAAGCAGAACCTAAACATGTAATGGTAACTTCACTGGAAGGCACTGAAGGAAGGTGCAGGAAAAAAGGAAAGAATAGAAATATGGGCAAGTGTAGGGAAAGAAAGCAAAACTTAGTCCTACAATCATTTTATGACCTTATATGCATTTCTACTACATCAACTAAATAAAATAATGCACGCTTTTCTAGTTTTCTGAATGGAACTACAAACTATCAGATATAACCAGAAAGGCAAAGGGATCTGAAGCCAGGATTTAACACCATATATTTACTTGCTGTGAAATTCCTGGGACTGATGGTATATTTCCAGCAAACTACAATATATTTAGGGACATATGGCAACTGAACAAATAGTATACAGTAGAATTAATATCTTACTTCCAATTGCAAAGCATACCCATAGTCTGAAAAATATTTTTTCTTTCACTATGATTTCCAGAATCATCACGGCAGCTTTCACTTTGTGTCCTCACTTTTCCCAACAGGAAACCATATGCAGGAAAGGGAAGTTCAAGTTCAAAATGCAGAGCTCTGTGATATTTTAAACAAGCAACTCCAAGATCAAGATAGAAGAAACTCAACAGAAAAACTAACGGAGCATCTCTACCTTCCTAATTCAGAGGCCTGTTTATGGGAATTGAGGAACATATTGTTAGAAAATCTGCTCTCTTTCAATCTGCTTCCATTTCCCATGGTCTCCCAGATCACTCCCAGATATCTAATACACAAATACAAGAGTACATACCTGTGCATTATGAGAACACATACATATGCACACACATTTGTTCAAATAAAAATACAATATAGTAAGACAGATGGATATCAAATGACCCTAGAATTTGCTTTAATATACAAAATTGGACAAGTATTTTCTTGACTGTAGTACTGAATAACACTTCTAGGAAGTGTATCAGTTTACTCAGGAAATGAATCAGTTATTCTGAGTATAAAATTAAAGTGAATCATCTTTTTGACACAGTAATTTACTAGCTTTTTGAACCTGACAGTACAGGCTTAAGTTTGTTGCTTTTATTCTAGATGGTATTTTTAAGAGAAAAAAAATTATATGTATCTGACAAGCAAAGCATCTGGCAATTTGATGAATAGAGTCTCTTCTGCACCGTTATTCACAAATACTTGTGAATTATTCATGACTTATTTCTTGGGGCTTATTCACTCTTAGGAATGTCAGGAAGCAGTTAACTGGATGGATGATATACTCTAAGGAAAAACAGGAAGAAGCAAGAACCTTTGCACACATTTCTAGTTGACTGAAATAATATATGAATAACCACCAAACTATCTAAATCCTGATGAGGATGAAAATGAATGAGCTTTGGAAGAATTCAAACAGCTTCTGAGACAAAGGATTTTACCTCATTTTTTTTTTAAAAAAATTGGTATTTTCTAAAAAAAAAGCTAGTAATAGTTTAACAAACTGGAGCAAGTTTTAAAGGAATACAGGGACTGCTAGAGGAGAAGATAATCCTGTGGTTGCAGAATTGTGTGAATTAAATTACTTCCTATAAGTTATCAAATACTTTTGAATATTTAAAATGTGCATGTATATGTGCGTGTTAATCCCTAAAGAATTGGTATAAAAACCAATTTCTTATAGAAATTGCCTTTAAAATGAAAATGTCTAGACTTCAAGACATATCTGACAGCTTAAAATCCCCTCCTTCCCTTCATTCCAAATTCAACAAAGGTATCAGATGATATAAATAACTTCTCTTGTCTAAGCGACTAGCACTGTCTAAGATCAAGAATTCTTCAAAAATTGTATTGTATATTGAATATAGTATATGTTGCAAATACTTTTCCTTTTTGCATTAGAGCGATATTGATTCTACAATGTTTTTGCTAAACAGTATCTGTGAAGTACTACTGAAAGTGCAAGTGCCTAGAAATTTTTTGCTTTGTGAATCTATTTTGGAAATTTTCACCACAGCAGTCCTACAAAGGCTCTACATACAAGCTAAACAAGAGTCAATTTATCAGTAGAATCACATGTTTTGAATTACAGAAAACTCCCATTCTAGGATGAGAACACTGATTTTCATTCAGAATTGCTCAGTACTGAATAAGGCAATTTATGAATGGCTACTGGAAAAAAAATCCTTGGTACTTGTACAGGAAAAATACCTCAGGAAATTGAAAAAGTGAAATGGTGCTTGCTCAATCTCAGTCCACACAAATATTATAATGAAAAAGCCGTCATGAATTATTGTTCCGTAATTTAATCTCAATCTGGATACTGATATTCCTGATGTACTATGTCTTCATTTTTGTAAACCATGCAGGAACATTAATCCTATAAAGAAGTGCTTTGATTATTTTCATAAAAGCAGAATAATGTTAATGTTTATTTTGTCAGAACCTGTTCCTTAGCTGAAGAACAAAGCTAATACAATAGCACTAGTTTCCACTCAGTGGATGTTATGTTTCAATATACCTGACTTGATCAGGCTTGCTTACAATACTTTTATCACAATAGCTGGCAGCATCCCAAAAATCAAATCAAATAAAACAGTTTAGGATTTGATTGGGAGATCACTGGGAAATTTCAGGGCTGCAAGCTAGACTGAAAGTTCAAAAAACAAAACAAAACCCAACTAGAAAGAATAGTACCACTTGGGTACTGTTGTCAAGTTGTCAAGTAAACATGTTCATTTTCTCACCAGGAATGAAGCTTGATTTGAGGTACTCTTTATTCTAAATGACATAAAGTAAAAACTACTAGTTCATAAAGAACAGCCATGTAAGTATGTAGAGCCTAAGTCTACTTTCTGCTGAAATGGACAAAGCATGAAAAATGTACTATAAGATTTAAAACAGACAAATCACATGAAAAAAAACACAAAAACTCCAAACCCCTCTTCTGAAATCCTGCTTTGTCCATATGTGATGTAGGTCCATCCATTTCAGTTTCAGTTATATCAGGACTGGGAATTTTTTCATTTACTTTAGAATCCCAAATAATATTTTCTGAGAGGACAAGAGCTTTATTAGACAGGGTGAGGATGGAAAGATATTGATATTGTCAATATTGACATTCATGATAAAGATGAGGAATTTTTCTCTCCCCGTCCCCCCTCCAGGTTGAACAGAAGGATTTGGAAGTTAGGAGGGTTGAGCATGTTTATTTTAGCCCATTTTTGTACATTTCCTATTCAAAATAGAAGAAAAACATATAACTGGTTTTCAAAGGATCATCAGGTACTTTAATACTGCAATAAGCAAGTTCCTCAGAGCTAATATACATCCATGCAGCTTCAGATCTAAGTCCTAAAGGTGCTTTTTTTTCAAACAGCAACTGGACATTCTTGATTTTTCTTGAAGATGTTTCACTTCTCAGAAGCTTAGAAAGTCCAGTTGCCATTTGAAACAAGCACCTTTGGGACAACCATGACATGGATGTCTGAGAATCTTCATAGAGATTCATATCTAAGTGTAGAGGGAATGCTGATTGAATGGCATATTGATAAATTACTCTAGAAAGTATGAGTGGGCAGCATAAAAAGTTAAAGAAATAGAAGCAATTCAAAATTATGGTCACAGTAACCTTGTTCATTACTGAAGTCTTCTGTATGCCATCAAACATAATGCTCAGTTATATTTTAAGAATTGATAAACACACAGTTACGACCAAGATTATGTTATCATATCTACGCTCACACAATGCATCTAGCATTAAATATCATTGTCTCATGTGTCCCTAAGCATGGAGACAACATGGAAGAATATGTATATAAACAGTATTTGGTACAAATAAGATACAGAATCTAGGCAAATAAATATATTTTGGAAATGATTATATTTTTCCTTTTGCTTAATACAATTACAATCAATTAAAAAGAACTGGAAAAACTGATAAGCAATACACCAATAATAAACAGAAACTTAAGCTTGCACATACTAAGATAACTAGAGAATAATACTTAAGCTAGTTTACAGAGAAGAGCTCAGACTGAAAAGCATCAGAAATTTTATCATTACTTTGTTTCTATAAAGGAAGTCTAAAGGGCAAATATCTAGAATCCTGATAATTATGAACATTATTCAAGTGTTATTTAAAGTGAAGTATTAACACTTCGTTAAATTCTACTTAGTTCTACACATGGACATTACTTGAATGAAAGTCTTGCATGCAACATTTGCATACTCAAAATGTCTGCCAGAAGAGAGCCATGGCACGTTAGCTTTCACTAGCTATTACAACTACTCTCCTGCAAATATTCACACTGATTGTGCAAACACTTGTATTAGGAAGCTCACATTATAAAGCAATTTTGGTGGGATTTTCCATAACACTCATGTGATCAGCATTCCATACAATACCTGCTTTTCTTAAGAATGTATATTTATCTTTTATCATTTCAAGGCAGACATTCACAAAAACCAAAACAGTTTCTACAGTAATTTTGTCATATTATTCCTAGAGAAAGAAATACGAGACAAAAGAAAAGTTCTTTCATCCTATTTGATAGCAGGAGCAGCTACTTTAAACAATAAAAACCTATTCATGCATTCCAATGTTTGGGGGTTTATTGGTTAGAGAATCTATGTGAAATGGGAATAATGAGTTCCTCTGATAGCGCAATCTTGTCTCCCGCAAGACTAGTAATTTAATTGTATTAACTATTTGCTACTTGCATATGTGGTTCACATCTGGGAAGTTTTATGAATACAAACACATCTTTAAGTCATACAGTAGGCCTTTCAGCATCAATAAAAACTTTAATTTTAAACAGTGGCTCTATTAAACACTAGTTTGACTGATCCTTTTAAACAACATACAGCTGTCAAAACTGCAGGAAAAGCAAGCTAACAATTTGTATTATAGAAGGAAATAACAATCTTCGGTACAATCTGTAATGCATTGTTCCAGGAGTTATATCACTTGCTAAAAAAAGCAGGAGTTGGGAGGTACTACAGAATCACTCTTTGTTAAAGTGATTCAAAGGTGGCAATATTCTTATAATAAAAAAAGAATATATTTTTCTAAAGTAGACCAAAAACTAGATTTTGTGAAGAGCCATTCTCTTTCTAACAGAATTCTTACCAGTAATTAGGGGAAGAAAGACTAGATGTATTTAACTTACTTTTTGCATTTGAAAATGGAAAACTATGAATGTTGATTCATTGGTTGTCACTAGGTTGGCTTTGTTTAAAAAGAAAGGAAATCCAACAAGACTGAAAAATCATTACTTTCCTGTGTTTCTGACATACTACATAATACAAGTGATTTATCCAGAAGAGAATTAGTACTTACTGCTATGAGCATCTAAAATCTGATGAGAATAGAAAGCAGAAAATAGAGCAAAATTAACAGTACTTGTAATCTAGTACTTTTCTGATGGTCTAGACATCAATCCACATTATACATTGATTTGCCAATCCACACAAGCCAATGCCAATGTGTACACATCAATGAGCAGGTGCTGCAGCTCTGTTCAGTAATGCTTTTGCCTAAAACTTTATCTGATGTGCCAGCTGAACCCTTTCCAACATTGTGGGACTCCCAGGTGAACTCCCAGCTTGACTACTGCAATGGGACTGCTGTTGAAGACTGCCTAGAAGCTTCATCAGGTCCAGAATGCAGTGGCACAGGCAATGAGGGGTTTGACTTAATAAGCTTATTACTTCTCTTTTGCAAGCTGCACTGGTTTGCTTCTGGGTGAAATTCAAGATGCTGATTGCTAAAATTTTCAGTCCTAATGTCAGCAGAAGATCCAAAAGATAGCTAAAAATTACAATATCTCTTATTTGATTAAATAAACTAAGTTTGTATTCCTTCCTTTTATTTCTAATACTCCTAACCTTTAACTGATTCAAATATTCTCATAGGATTTGATTTCCCTTAATTTCTTCTTTGTCCCATCACACAGACTATGTCAAAGCTTTAAGAAGCCTCATTGGAAATCCAATAGGAAAAAATTAACCAGGTCACTCTCTTCATTTGTTATTTGTATTTCCCTTTTAAATTTTAAAAGCTCAGCCAATTTCTTTTGTAAATCCAATGCAACATTCTTTTCTAAAGCATTTTATTGGCCTGTCAGTTCTAAATTCATTGTTGAAATCATCTCTACATCTGACATTTCTGCAATAGCATCTTTTGGACACGCAGACATGACTATTTTGATTTCATTCTTCAAAGGTCTCCTTTAGTATGTTTATTGCTAGAATGTTTTGCACTTTCTTGCACCTTCTAGTGTCCAATTTTTGAAATCATGAAATAAAATTAATTCCAAAATCAGTTTGGGCAGCTTCTAATCAAGATGCCGAAAGAATGATCCAGATCAGGTTTTTCTACAAGCACACTCAACTTAGATTGTGCTAAACTCTCTAATCTAGAGAACACCCTGCACACTGACATGCTGTTGTCAAAATCTCATAAACTCAGAAGTTCATGTAATATGCTGAGATATATTTTCATCTCAGAATAGAAAACTGATTAATAAATTATTTTTAAAAAAGAATCTAATTTTATAGTATAAAGCATATATTTTAATATTCAATGATAAATTAACCAATATTTTTTTAAAAAAATATGTGTGACAATGGATATTGTGATTAATCCAAAATGGAAAGGAAATTCTCTCTACTTCATGTTGGACTAGAAACCGAAAGGCAAATATAGAAGCCAAAAACTGAGAGAAACTAATTCTGGTAACATTATATTTTAGATAACTGCTAGCATTTTAGGTTAGTTTTATTCTATCTACCAGCCTGATTAATCCATAATAAATAAAACCTATTTCCTTTTGATTTTCTATAATTGCATTTTCCCTGACCAAGAAGCTGATTCAATTCTGTTCTTACTATTAATTTAATAGTAACATGCAACTTCCCTTTATTGTTTCTTTTTTTTGAATGGTTTCATTTTATGAGTCAGAACAGTAAAATTGCTATTATAACTACTCAGTAAAACTTAAATTTATGGACATTCTGGTTTCTTTTGGGGGAAAAAAGGGCTTTTCTCATTATTTCTAATGTCTTCATGTTATTTTGAAAATAGGTAATGTGAATCAATTATCACTGTTTAAGTTAGGTCAAAATCATTAACTCTTTTATATCAAAATTTAACTATTACTAGCTCTGGAGTAAACATCCAGATATAAATTTACCTGTTTTTCTTAGATCAGGCCTGGAAAACACCCTTCGAGGTAGAGAGACTCCAATATGGCCATACTGTTGGAAAGCTATAGATTGGCAATCTCCCATGATTTTTATGCTTCTGGCTACCGGTAATTGTTTTCTGTTTTTATTTTATTTATGACTTTCTTTTTGTTGTTTTGAAAGCCACCCAGTGATATGGGCTGCTACATAAATTTAAATAAATAAACACAGCTAACATTACATCAACTATGTGAATAGAACTGCTGTAGATGAGATTCAATATACAACTCCACAATTGGCCCCCTCCCCCCAAAAATCCAATGGTTATTTTTTTACTGTAAGACAAAAAAAATCTTAAAAAGGGAAATAAATAGTAAAAAGAACCTTTGCGGTCCAGGAAAAAAGAACTAGAAACCCCAGAGTTTCCATAACCCAAATTTATATTGAAATATCTTTATTATAATTTAACAAGCCTTTATATATAAAAAAGAAAAGAGTTTGATGCAATAATTCATAACTGAGAAAGGGAGAAAAAACCCAGTAGGATAATAAAACAACATATTTAATTAAAATATTTATGCTGTTATAATTTGGTAAAGATATTTGGCTATCTGATATGTGAGTGTCAAATAAGCATCCCTTAAAACGTAATAAACATAAAATTGATCAGTGTAGCCCTTGTATTGGGAAATGATCGGGGAGATCAGAACATGCTATGGGGCATAAAAAAAAGCACAATGTATGAAGACATGAGCAAGAGTTTCTACCAAGCTGGATCCACAAGGACAAAGTCTCTGTAAATATGGTGTCCCATGAAATCTTTCCATCAATACAGCTGATGGAAGGGTGGCAAAATGGACTCCAAATTGTATCAAGATTGGTGCTTTTGTGTTTGTTTGAAAAACATCTAGTTATAGGTGAATTGTAAGAGGATCTCCTAGATCAGACATGTCAAACTCACGACATCACATGACGCCACGCAACGTACTGGGATGGTTTTGCCATTGCCAGCAATGGGGTAGACGCGGCTTCTAGATGATGCGTCTGGCCCGTGGGCCGGCAGTTTGACACCCCTGTCCTAGATAGTTTTCATCAAATTAGCTGGACAGAACTTGTGATCAGCTTGAAGAGCGATAATAAGCATCAAATCAGAACATGGAGACTAAAGACTGAAGCTACTGCAAATACAAAATTAAGAGATGTTTAGCTTATACGGGTAAATCAAACTACTCTATGTCTTAAAGAAACAATAATTTCCTCCTTTTCCCTGCCTAATCCATGGGTTAAAAAAAAAAGACTTAAAGGTATGTTTTTATTATGTAAAACATCTACATCAGTTGAAAAATAAAAACTTGAGTATGAAACAAAATTTTACAGCTGTTATATTTTTTCAATCTGACTTTATATAAACAAGCTACTGTGGGTTCCAAAATTGCATTATATTCTACATTACTCAAAATGTTTTGTAGAAAGGTTCCTCTTCTAAAACAGAATCTCCTTTAAATAGCTTGCTGCATAATCTCAAACTTCTTCCTCAATTCCTAGTTTTCCCTTAAGACAGATGTTTGAAAATAAATACAATCTGTGAACATAACATGAGGGGAGTGAGAAAACAAAACTTTGTTTACTGACTGGCTAGATTAAATTTAAAAACAACAACAAGAGGCTGAAGCACTTATAACTGGACTACAGATAATCCAGATCCAAATAAATGATTACTAATATTTTTAAGGAAAATAAAGATATCTAAAATGTATCTGAATACATTCTTAATCAACTGAATAAAATCTGATCTAGCAAAATGACAGGCAAGAACTGGCAGAGCATTTTACACCTCTGCATAATGTATTAAAACTTTAAGATGAACACCAATATATTTGGAAGACACAGAATCTTGGACTCACTCCCTTCCATGCCATCACTTTTAACTCCATTTCACCACCGTCTAGTTTCCTACTCTAGCCAAGCTTTTCAAATACAATACTGGGAATGTTCCCTTGTTCTATTAAAATAATAATAAAGTTGCAACGGTATCTTTAATACGTTTAAACAATATCTGCCTATATAAAGTTCTTGGGAAGGACTTAATAGGCAGACAAAATGTATTTCTACCACAATTTTATCATTATCACACGCAAATATTTATTTTGTACTGTCAATGAAATTGTCCATAAATAGACATATTCATTGTAAATAGCCAACAAGAAAACATTATATCCTTAAGCATTGTGAAAGTTATCTTTAATTCTGTAGCTGGGGACAAGATTCAGAATTCTTGCTTTGTTTAGACTTCCAATGGTTATCCACAGTTCCAGGAATAACATACAGAAACATTTTGAGAGGATCAACATACGTCCAATTCATGCTAAAACGCCCCTAGGAAAAAGCCAGCATGCACTGGGGAATATTAACTTTAGGATGAATCATTTAAAAGGAATGAGACAGAAAATGCTGTTAATCATCCAAAAGGGAACAGGACAAGAAAAATAAAAAACAAAACAGGAAAATAGCCAGTTGAAAAGACAAGAGGATTATAATTAAAAATGCCAGGCAACAAACATTAGAAATGACAACATATAATCTCCTCAACATCTATGATAGAAACTTAGGGAGGAAAATGGTTAGGATGTTGTTCCTCTGAAGTCAAAACGTGCAGAGATTTTTTTTAAAAAATCCCAAACTTGAAATCTTAAAAGAAGCAATTTTTGACAAATATGGTAGTGATAAATACCAGTCCTCAAACACAATAAAAGCACTAGAAATGTGTCAAAGGCCATAAAATAATAATAACAAGAAGAAGAAGAAGAAGAAGAAGAAGAAGAAGAAGAAGAAGAAGAAGAAGAAGAAGAAGAAGAAGAAGGAGGAGGAGGAGGAGGAGGAAGGGACATTGGAGGTCATCTAGTCTAACCCCCTACTCAGGCAGGAAACCCTATACCATTTCAGACAAATGGTTGTCCAGTCTCTTCTTAAAAACGTCCAGTGTTGGAGCATTCACAACTTCTGGAGGCAGGTTGTTCCACTGGTTAATTGTTCTAACTGTCAGGAAGTTTCTCCTTAGTTCTAGGTTGCTTCTCTCCTTGATTAGTTTCCATTTGCTGCTTCTTGTCCTGCCTTCAGGAGCTTTGGAGAATAGCTTGACTCCCTCTTCTTTGTGGCAACCCCTGAGATATTGGAATACTGCTATCATGTCACTCCTAGTCCTTTTTATTTAACTAGACATACCCAATTCCAGCAACCGTTCCTTATATGTTTTAGCCTCCAGTCCCCTAAGCATCTTTGTTGCTCTTCTCTGCTCTTTCTAGAGTCTCAACATCTTTTTTCCATCGTGGTGACCAAAACGGGATGCAGTATTCCAAGTGTGGCCTTATCAAGGCATTGTAAAGTGGTATCAATACTTCACATGATCTTGATTCTATCCCTCCGTTAATGAAGCCTAGCACTGTGTTGGCTTTTTTGGCAGCTGCAGCACACTGCTGGCTCATTGTCCACTAGAGCTCCAAGATCCCTCTCACAGTTACTACTATTGAGTAAGGAACCACCTATACTAGAACACTGAAGCTGATCTTAACATCAAAAATGTTATTATGAAAACATCCAAAGAAGAAGCATAAACGTTATAAAGGACTTCAAATTAACATTTTTTGCCTGGATAAATAAGACTACAGAAAAAGGGGAGGCAGTATATACCATAAACAATTTTACCAAAAAAAGATGATTACAGAACACTTCTAAATGATTTCACTGTCATTCTTTCCAAAGCAAAGGAAATTCAGTGCATCGACATTTATTTTGAAAAAAGGAAACAGGTAAAAAAATGAGGAAACTGATATGATGTAATAGAACACAGCTTTAGATCTGAGCCCTAAAATTCTTGATTACTAAATGGCAGCTAAGAGATAGATGTTCTGTATATCTCAGTTGCCACCAAGTGATAGCTGTTTGCTCAACCGAGATCTAGTAGTCTTGAAATAGATAGTAAACAGCACTGACAAATGCAGTCATCAGCAATTTGCAGTCTTTACCACAATAATATGAGAGGGGAGGGGGAGGAGGGAGGGAGGAGGGGAGAGACAGGGGGAGAGAAAGAAGATACACAAATTGTATGGATATTAATCCCTGTTTAAAGCAAATACTGTAATTAAAATTTCAACAGGTAAAGGTAAAGGTTCCCCCGCACATGCGTGCTAGTTGTTTCCGACTCTAGGGGCCGGTGCTCATCTCCGTTTCAAAGCCGAAGAGCCAGCACTTGTCCGAGGACGACTCCGTGGTCATGTGGCCGGCATGACTAGACGCCAAAGGCACACAGAACGCTGTTACCTTCCCACCGTAGTGGTCCCTATTTTTCTACTTGCATTTTTTTACGTGCTTTCGAACTGCTAGGTTGGCAGAAGCTGGGACGAGTAACAGGCGCTCACTCTGTTATGCAGCACTCGGGATTCGACCCACCAAACTGCCATCTGATCGACAAGCTCAGTGTCCTAACCCACTGAGCCACCGCGTTCCCTATAAATTTCAATAGTCCAGCAAAAGCAAAGCTATTTATGAGGACTATCCATATATTTCAATATTTGACCCTAAACTCATCAACTGAAATACAAAAATACTGTTAGAAGATGAAGAGAAAACATTTTTAAATGGAAGTAGAAGAGGAATCTATATTATTATTCCTGTCTGTTGAGAAACATGTTGTTTTACCATATCTTCTCTTTAACAGAAACTCATTGATGGCATTGAGAACAAGAAGTTCCAAGTCTTACTATTTTAGTATGATGGAGAATATCTATGATTGAAATATGATGTCCTTATTTTCCATAATCATCAAGATGCTCATTCATTACATTATTTTTGCTGCCAATCAAATGCCAAGGTACACTCTTACTATGTTACATAATATTTATATAGCAGAACTGCTGTATTTCATCTCTCCTAATATCTATGGGTTACCTTTAAAGCTTCTATGACAAGATCTCTGGCTTCTAATTCACCTTCAAGGATACTAAAAAGTGTCAGTAATTCAGCTTTGTTGAATTTTTCAAGATTCATCTTGAATACCTGGAAAAAAAAATATTGGAAGTTTAGCCAAATACTGTTTGTATATCAAGCTTTTTAAAGAAACACAATACCCATAATTGCAACAATGACATTTTAACCTTTTCTAAGTACTTCTCCTTTTTCATTACAATTATAGCTACTTGGGGGGGGGAGGAAACCCCATCTTTTCTCATATGCTCACAAAGAAATGTTATCATTATTATTTCAAATATTAATAAACAAATAGACTGTCTAGGTATAGTTGGAAAACTCAACTTTTCTATGAAACCCTTTCATATACTCATTTTAAAGTTACTATAATTCAAACACATTCTGTAATGAAATCATTTCTCTATAAAATAAACAGCAATACAAACTACTTTTTTTAAAAAACACCTAAGTTTTTACTTTTCAGCAGGAAAGAGGTTTCTTTTAGTTTTTAGAAACTATGTTCTAAGAGTTATAATTGTTAAAAAAGTGATATGACCTTTTTAAAAACTGTTACAGAAAGTTTTTAAAATTATTAAAAGATAATTAAAAATAAGAAACTACCAAGCAATCGATTGCCAAGTAATTTAAATCAACAAATTAATACATTTCCAGAATGATAGCATTTGCATCTTGTGGTATGCAAACACACAGTATCAGTACTGTGCATTTTATTCCTCCACCCCCACAGAGCAAAGCAAAGTATCTTTTCTATACAAGAAGTACAAACATACAAATTCTGAATCAAAAGCAGAAAAAAAATTCAGTTCTTAATTGATATTAGAAAAATGAAGTATCAACCAGAGGACATATTTGAAAACCCCTGATTAAATGATGCTTCAGAAAATTAACATAAATAATATTAAATATTTGTTTGTTAAGCATTACATACACATAAGACAAAAAAATAAAATTACAATTATCAACTAGGAGGTATAAGTGTTAACAAGCCATAGAAGTAACAAATAGATAATATAAAACTATAGTAACTACAATTTTTCTACGTACAACTGGATATCTTTGCTAGGAATAAAATACCAACTGAAATTTAGCTTAATTTGTCCTGTTATTGAAACGAGGCTACTCTGTACACAAACTTTATTAAAAATCATCGTATCTAAATAACAGTGATTTTTTTGCTTGTATTATATGGTAAAACTTGCTCATGCTGTATGACAGTCATATGATACCTAATATATAAGTCATAAAAACATTTTTGTAAGTTTATAAATGTAGCTTCCTTCATCCTGATGAAAAATCCCACAGTCTAATGAAATATTTAGAAATAAGGTTTACAACCTGAAGACTTAAAATACTGGTTTTATTTATGTTTATTTATTTATATTTCAGGCATTTAGAATGTTTCAGTCATTTAGAATTAATGTTTATTTGCAATAATACTGTAATTAACATAATCATATCAAAGAGAATCCTATTGAGTTACATGGATTATTGGTAGCAATAATATTGGTAATAAGATGCATTTAAACTGTTAATTTAGGATGCATTCCAATATCAATTTACCTAAGACATAGCCAAATGAAATATTTCAATTTATTTCCAACATCTAAAATTTTATTTTCCCCCCCCTCTTATTTTGATAAGAGAATAATATAATTGCTGCAGAAATTCCATGTAATACAAAAATATATACCTTATATACTTATGAATTAGCCCATTTTTGGATAAGCCAATCCTCAAATTTTTAACCAAAATGCCATGAAATATGTGTCACCTATGGATAAACTAAGCTGCATTTTTCATGGTTTTTTTGGTTATCAGTGTGTGGGTTTATTAATATATATGGTTACTTTAAAAATGAATTATCTTGTACGGTATATTTATGGATGATCTGATTTTGAGGTGTATTTTGGCCACTAAAATTCTCAGGCTTATATGCAAGTGCACACAGTATTCTTTTTTTTTATTGAAAAGTTTTAACATACAATTTTTCTTTAAAAATCCCCCCTCCCTCTCCCTTCTCCCTCCCCCCCTACCTCTCCCCCCTCCCCCCCTCCCCCCCTGACTTCCCAGAGCTAAATACAAGGTATATATAAAAAAAACAATCATAAACAACCATATACTAACAACTATAAACTCTAAAATCCATCACTCTCTAGCTTATATAGGATAAAACAAACCTTAGTAATATTAAATATATATAAAGAAACTAAAATAGAAAAAGAAAAAAGAAAGAAGACTTATTCAAATGCTACATGAAACTTCTTAACCCTATACTTGTTCTGGATAAACTCAATCCATTTTCTCCATTCCATAATATAGCGTTCTTGCGAGTGATCTTTCAAATAGGCCGAAATCTTCGCCATCTCTGCCAGGTCGGAAACCTTTAAAGTCCACTCTTCTATGGTCGGCAGTTCCTCTTTCTTCCAATACTGACCTATCAAAAGTCTTGCTGCCGTAATTAAATTCAAGTATTCTTATGCTAAACTCTTCAGGTTTTAATTTTTAGAACTCTTCAGGTTTTAATTTTTTCACATTTCTGAGAATCAATGACAACAGAAATTAATATTCTTCACATGAAGAATTTAAAATATATACTTGCATAGGAATTTATATTTTCCCATTAAGTTTATTAAGTTTATATAAAGCCACAGATAAAGTCTTCATTGAACTGAGCTTAACGTCTGGTGGCTTCATGGATGATATTGTCTTCTGGGATACAATATGGAAGTGGGTTGACATTACCTTCCTCTGGGAATTGAATTGTGAGGTTCCTTAGTGATCTCAAAAACAATGAAGTTGGGCTAAAGTTGTCAACAGTTTGGCCAAGGCCAGGTCCCAAATAAATACATGTATGTATGTATGTATTCAAACAGTTTTATAGACACATTTTTCATGTTTCCGCTTTTACACACACTTTTAATAGTTTTACTACTTGAAATTTCCCCAAAAGTTTCAGAGACAGTAATTACATACACTATTTCTCATGGATTATGTTTATAGTTAAGAAATATAAAATTAGGTAAGGTATTTGATAAACATTCTAGCTACAGACAGGTAATTTCTTTTCTTTTCTTCTATCATTCATTCTCTGCCATTTGTTCTTTTTCCCACCTGTGATTTTTCAGTTCTGTTTTGGGAAATAGCCAAACAATAAAGCCATTGCAGACAGAGACTGCACATCTATGCAGCCTTTGAATTAGTGACTGTTCTCCAAGAAACCAAACACTAATTCATGAATACTCTGAACACAGGTTAAATGGCACAGTTTAGAAGTGCCTAAACTTTCTATAAATAACAAGTTGATGTTGATGCTGAACTGCTTGAATTTTCTGACATGTCCATCCTGGTTCATAGTACTGGATTTTTATTTTTGTCTGTTTATACTAAGTATGGACGGAAATGAATTTGGAAAACTTGAAGGATTCTATATTGTTGTGATTTAAACAATAATACAGCATGAAGTAGTATGTTAATAGATAGGTCCCATTGTTAAATACAAGCCTGTGATCCAGATACTAATGAAAACACACACACACACACACACACACACACACACACACACACGCACCGTATTTTCCGGTGTATAAGATGACTTTTTAACCCATGAAAATCTTCTCAAAAGTCAGGGGTCGTTTTATACGCCAGGTGTTAGGGTTAGGGGCGGTTTTATTGTCCGATGTTACAGGAAAAACCAGAGGCAACACCCCTCCACACATACACACATGCAGGCAACCTCGGCAGCTCATTGATAGGGGGGGAGGAAGGGAAAGGGAATCACAAAATTGCTGTCCGTTGTCGAGCCCTGCGGGCCTGACACTATGCAGGGGGTCTCGTTCCAAAAACAAGCCCTGCTTCACCTACTCACCCCCCACACACTGCACACGGCTCGCTCCATGACCCGGCGCTCTGACAAACAAGGGAGGAGGTCGCCCGTAATCAGCAAGCCCGACTATCAGCTGATCGTCGGTTCCTGGCTCTGCAAACCCGACGACCAGCTGCTTCACAGCGTTTGCACGCGCCTGCATCGCAGGGCTTTGCTGAGGACCCCGCAGGCACTCAGGAGGACAGCCCAGTCTGCCTTGCCGTACAGGGAGCCTGGACACTACAAAACATGCCAGCTGTTCCCTTGCCTTCCGACGGACCTGTGCCGGGACTGCATGCTATAGGCGCTGGAGGCAAGGGCCGGCTGTTTTCCGTCGGTGTCAGATAGACCAGAGCCGGGGACTGCTGGAGGACGGCCTTGGGACGTGTGGACAAGCCCGCTGGAGCCAGATATGGATGGGGGGGCAGTTGGTTGGAGAGGGATAGGCACACACTGGGAGCACGTTAGCGTTTTCACCTGGGTTGGGGTAGAGGGGGTTTGGAGAAGAGTCACCCAGGATACTAACAGCAGCAAGGTTTACAACGCTGAAGTTGTCAAGAGTCGGAAGCATGTGGAGGTTAAAGAAATGCAGGCAGGCTCTGGATGCCGGAAGTGTACTTTGTACATTGCTAAGCACATTGATTTGTGCTTTAGATTGTAAGCTGCCCTGAGTCTTCGGAGAAGGGCGGGATATAAATGGGATTTTTTTAAAAAAAAAATTGCGTACTACCGCTCGGATCATCTTGGAGACAGAGAGGGCTGGGCAGGCAGGGAGGGAGAGCTGACCCACCCAATCCAAGCAGACTTTGTATGCAGTGGGGTAGTCTTATACGGCAAGTATAGCCCAAACCCTATAATTTAACAGGAAAAGTAGGTGGTCGTCTTATATGCCCAGTCGTCTTATACGCCGGAAAATATGGTATATGTATATATAATTATACGTATGTAAAATGAGTGTTTTCTAAATGCCAAAAAAATATAACATAAATTGAGAGAATGAAACTGCAGTGATTTGGTGGAACGACCTATGCAGTGGCCCTCAACCTTTTGGGCACCAGGGACCGGTTCTGTAGAGTGGTTTTTCCATGAGCTGGAGGGGGCATGGTTTCACTTGCTGCCTGCATCCCACAGATAGGGCTTCACTTGTTTGCACAGCCCGGTTTCTGGCATGCTGTGGCCCAGTGCCAGTCCATAGACTGGGATTTGGGGATCCCTGACTTATTGCACTCCTGTTTTATTCACTCTCCAAATACCTAATTATTCACATTCCTTAGAAATCTGTGCTATTTGTTCCTGATTTACCTTTCTTCTATGTGTTTCATGGCAGCAACAAGATACAATTCCATGTGTTTCATGGCAGTAACAAGATACAATTTTTTTCAAGCATCAATATCGTCCTAATTTATTTATTTATTTATTTATTTAGTTATATTTATATACCGCCCTATTCCCTGAGGACTCAGGGCGGTTTACAGGGAATTAAAAATCCAAAATACAAAAATTAAGAACAAATTAAAAAGTATTAAATTAACCCTGTAGTCAGTTAAAAAGAACCCCAAATTAAAAATTCTTCCTCAGTCTGGGCCCGAGAGCTGAAAAAGCCAGGTCTTCAGGCCCCGGCGGAATGATCGGAGGTCGGGGGCAGTCCTCAGCTCCACCGGCAGCTGGTTCCAGAGGGCAGGCGCTCCCACTGAGAAGGCCCTATCCCTGGGTGTCACCCGCCGGCAATCTCTCACCGGCGGAACCCTGAGCAGACCCTCCCTGTGGGAGCGCACTGGGCGAAGGGCGTTTGATGCCAGCAGCAGGTGTTCCCTCAAATATCCCGGACCCAGGCCATGTAGGGCTTTATAGGTGATAACCAGCACCTTGAATTTCACCCGGAGGGCAACCGGAAGCCAATGCAGCTCGCGGAGTAGAGGTGTTACATGGGAGTATCGGGAAACCCCCATTACAACTCGCGCGGCCGCATTCTGCACCAGTTGAAGCCTCCGAGTGGTCTTCAAGGGCAGCCCCATGTAGAGAGCGTTACAGTAGTCCAAACGGGAGGTCACAAGCGCATGAGTGACTGTGCGTAGGGCGTCTCGGTCCAGATAGGGACGCAACTGGCGCACCAGGCGAACCTGTGCAAAAGCCCCCCTGGTCACGGCTCCTATGTGATCTTCAAAATTGAGCCGTGAATCCAGGAGGACGCCCAAGTTGCGAGCCCTATCAACGGGGGGTAACACCTCACCCCCCATCATTAGAGGTGGAATAACATGGTTAACCCGAGACGCCGATATGCACAGCCACTCGGTCTTGGCGGGATTGAGATGAAGCCTGTTTCTCCCCATCCAGACCTGAACCGCCTCCAGGCACCGGGACATCACGGAGAGGGCATCACTGGGTTGGTTCGGGGTGGAAAGAAAAAGTTGGGTATCATCAGCATACTGGTGATACCCCACCCCAAAACCACGAATGATCTCGCCCAGCGGCTTCATGTAGATGTTGAACAGGAGAGGTGAGAGAACCGACCCCTGAGGAACTCCACAAATGAGAGACCTCGGGGCGGATCTCTGCCCTCCTGTCAACACTGACTGCGAGCGGCCCCGGAGGTAGGAGGAGAACCACCGTAGAACGGTGCCTCCCACTCCCAACCCCCTGAGACGCCGCAGCAGGATACCATGGTCGATGGTATCAAAAGCCGCTGAGAGATCTAATAGGACTAGGACAGAGGAGCAACCCCTGTCCCTAGCCCTCCAGAGATCATTCACCAGTGCGACCAATGCCGTCTCCGTGCTGTGTCCGGGCCTGAAGCCCGATTGGTACGGGTCCAGATAATCAGTTTCCTCCAGGAACAGAGGGAGCTGATGCGCTACCTAATATGAGTGGACACCAACTGTATATAAACCTGCATATTGTTAGTATAATAATGCTAGAGCAATCATTCCTTGCAATCTAAACATTAATTTTACCTTTTACTTACCATCCCAAATCAAATCAAATCTTGATATTAGTTTTATATTAAAAATTCTAGATTTCAAGCCTTTTGAAAATCAAGCTTGCCTTTCAAGGGCTTTTAGTATCCCATACTGTACATATTTTCTAGGACTATATACGAATTTGCTTTATCTATACAGACAGAAGAACATTCTTATTCTCCACCTACAAATATACCTTTGGTAATAGAAAAATTATCTTTATTATGGAAATTGAATCTGTTTCTAACAGGCTGGGAAAAACAGAACATTTACATTTATTTCATATCAATACACTCTTTAACATTACATCTGAGATCTGTAACTCAATCTCCATTTGACATAAACTAAATTACTCCTGTTGGAAATCCCCTTCATAGGAGTGTGAGGCAAGACACATAGAAACAACAACATTGAAAGAACATGAAGAAATGACACATTCAGGATTATTTAGTGATGATCTTAATACTAAAAATAACACTATTCTATTAAGGTATCACTAAATTCTTGAATTAAAGATTTTGTCTTGCATAAAACAAATTATTCTACCTTTTTGAAGCCCCTGTACATGTCTATAGACACAGGCATATAATCATTTCAGAATATGTCAGTGCTAAAAATTCAGAGACTAGAGAGGATCCACTCCACCACCACTACAAAATGCATGATTAAATAAAGCATTGGGTGGAACTGATTTCAGACATACTGTAAAAGACTATATCAACATTAATATCAAACATTTCATCAGAACATGGAATACACATTTAAAATACACAGCTAGTTCCCTATTAGCAGTTAATTTAATTATTTCAAAATAAAAACATTCATTATACTACATTTTATTGCAGTAGCATCTTGATTTACAGGAATTCAGAAAAAACATTTTCTGATTTTTATTTTCTGTGCTTCTCTGGCTACTCAGCACATGTTCAACTACTACTATGTATTAATATGGGCAAAGATACTAGACTTCATGATGACAAATTGACAAAAGCAATCACTATTGTTTAATCAGTGCAAATATTTTATTTTTAATATATGAGTGACCATATATTAACTATTCTGTAACGACAGGAAGGTAATTTTCAGCATTGACATAATAGTTTTAAGCAAGCTAATTTTTACATATCCCTATAATGGTATATGACTATCTAAACATGAAACGTTTAGATACGATTTTATTATCCCTTAAAACAGCATAATACCACGAGCCTATTAAAAAAAATAACCATGGCATTTCCCAAATCTTGGTCATACAGACCAAAAACCATAGAAATCCAAAGCAGTCATCTCATAAAAAAGTTAAAAATGAAATAAACAAAGACATTATTTCCTTGGTCCAGACTATTTTTTAGAACAAGACTGATCAATAGTTGCATAAACGCTACTTTTCTCCTACTCTAACCCATCCTCTGATGTTTTTCAGTTGTATTTATCCATCCTTCACTGTTTAACTTTTGCCCTTAACAACTAAATATACAAGACCAAGAGAGAGTTAACAAAGGTCTCCCCTAGCAAGAGAAATTTGGTGCTCAATTGTGGTCTAGTTGAGGGCTACCTGTAGTCACAATTTGATACAAAATAGACATGTGTGTCATAGTCACCCAGTTCATTTTTACAAGGAGAGAGAACATTTGGCTGTCCAGATGCTAAACTAAAAATCTCTTAGCATCACCCAAATTGACTGCAACTGATGGGTGATGGGTTTGGGTTTTATTGTTTTTATGTATTTTAACTTAACTTATTGTTATAGTTTTTGGGCATCTTGTTTAATCTTTTTTAACTTTTGTATTCTTGTTTTTTAACATGTATTGCCCTGTTCACCGCCCTGAGTCCTTCGGGAGAAGGGCGGTATCCAAATATAATAAAATAAAATAAATAAATAAATTTTGCACTGACTACAGCATCCTTAGGTCTTAACAATGCGTGTACCAGGAGTAAACAGGTTTAGCAGCATTTCCCTATCTAATTTCCAGAATGAATTGTGAAAACAGCCGAGGCAAGCCTAAGAAATTATTCTACTCAATCCCCGCCCTTATATCCCAAATATTAGATTCTCACGGCTTATACGGCTAGATACGGAACCGCCCGGTACTTACTCGCATGGTTATTCCAGCGTAAGATTTCCTAGCCCCGTTTCTGTAACAACAGAGGTACGCACGCAAGCCCTTTTTTTCTTCATGGAAAAAAAAAATATGAACGGACCGCTTACCACCGTCCGCGAACCAAACCACGCTTCCTTTGAACCCCCTCGGTCATCTCCTCCGACAAGTCCCTGACGTTCTCTCTACCCGCCCAGGGCCTCGAGCCCCATCGCATTCACCCGTAACGCCGCAGCCTCCCTGACAAAACTCCAGCTCCCAGAGCTGCGACGGCGGCCACCGCGACAATGGCCCGCGGTCCTCTCGGGTCTGAAGCACGTCGGCTGTCCCTCCCTCGCGTCCCACGGCCCTCAGGCAAACGGGCCTCCAGGTGGCTCCCGCCTCTCCCTCCCCGTTGCCGGTTCCCAAAGGCACACGCACGCGAGCGCGCGCGCGGGGATGCCCCGGCGCGCCATTCCCCGCAAAAGGCCCAAAGCCAACCAGATCGCCAGGTCCGATCTCGCGCCGACCTACCCAGGAGCTCGGCCAAATGCCCTCAGCCGTCGTCCTCGCCGCCACCGCCTTCGTCGCAGCCAAAGCCAACGTCCCCACTCGGCCCCACTCTCCATCCAGCCTTCTCAAGCAGTTCAAGATTGACGTCTTCCACCGCCAACCGATGTGGAGCGAAGCCCAGGCACTTGGCCAATCGGCAAGTGAAAAGGCGGGGACGATAAAAACAGTCAGTCCCTTAAACGTTTTTCCTAGCCAATCAGAAGCCGAGACCGGTGGTTGTTGCGGAGGGTGTGTACGTCGGTCTCCGAACGGGCTTGAAAATCCCTTTTGTTCGCGGTGGTTGAAGTAGTAGATAGAGCGGAGTTCTGATTGAGACGTCACTTCCGGAGAAAGGTTTTCGCGCAGCCAAATTAGCTGAAACGGGTTTAGGGAGTTTCAGACGTTCGGTTGGACGTTATCTTTAGTTGTTTTTGAAATTTTGCTGTCGAGATAAATTCCAGTCAGTGAAGCGGGATGATGTGCAACTTTTATTCCTTTTGTTGAGAGATCTGGGCTTCTCGGTGGATGCCTGCTAGTGGTTCCAGTTTATTTTTGAGCAAGTTATTTAAAATGTGGATTTTTATTTTTTTTTAAAAAAATTCTTGTTTGCGTGTATGTATCATTGTATCTAGTTCATGTCCTATAACGGTCTCATTTATTATGCTAATAACTAAGAAAAAAATATTTGGAAGTGACGTTAAACTACAGAGCTAAAATACCTTAGCAGAAGTACTGATTTAGACTAGTGCAGGGCTTACTCCCCTCTTCAGTGTGCATTTGTGTTCGTTTTCAGAAAGCAAGCATAACTCCCAAACAACTGGTGTTTTTACAATTACCTTCAAAGTACCAGTTGCCAATGGTGCATGGGCAGCAATTTCAGTGTATTCTCTTTTAATTCAAAATGATGAATGGGAATCTAATCATTTGGGCTTCCCTTTGACATATGGCTTCCCTTTGACATATGTAGAATCTATGCACTCCTATTGCACAGATGGAATGCCTTTTCAAGGTGGCTTGAATGGTAAATTGTCTTAATCCTATGTAGACTGAATTGTAGTTGAGATCATTTTTTAAGTGGTTCGTACCTGTTAAGGTAAGATCTGCTGTTGGATCAAATGACATTGCTTTTTACTGAAGAAATGCTAGAAAAATTGTATCATTTTGGGGGTGCAGATCACGTTGCCAAGACTTCCATATTTTGGACAGAACCTAGATTGTGTTATGTTCATACAGTCCCATTAAATCATAATGTCAGGTTCTTTACTTTTGCTTAGCATATTCTGTAACATTAGTGTGGGAAAGAATCTTCTATTCAGTCTTCCTTTGTTCCTTGCATCCCAAAACTCACAGCTATTTCCTGGGCAAAAGGTGAGAAATTGCACTAAACAAAAGATAAACTTGAGCAAGAGGTGGAGACTGGCCAAAGATGATAGCCCATCCAGATAAACATTCCTTTTCGGACATCAGATATTACTTTATTAATACCTCTGTGTGACTCTCTCCTCCAGCTGCAATGTAAAGTAATCAGGAAACCAGTTGATATGGTAAAATCTCACAAGCTCAGCAAGGTGCCATCCAGTTAATTATAGCTTCCAATAATTCCTAGTGGGCGGGCTCTGTTTCTGGGAGGAACAAAAGAAAAGGTATAAAGGTAAATCACTTGATAACTTTAACTCTGTTGCAACCTTTGATCTCTCTACTTATGCTCTTGAATAAAATTTGCTTCTGCTCCAAGCAACTTGCCTGTGTATTCTTTGGATGACCCAGCCTGGTTCTGAACTCAGAACTTTCATTTAACACTAGCTGTTGCAATTTGTAAACTGAGGTTTATTATTATTATTATTATAAATACACTAAGGAGAGGGAGTCAAGCTGTTCTCCAAAGCACCTGAAGGCAAGACAAGAAGCAATGGATGGAAACCAACCAAAGAAAGGAGCAACCTAGAACTAAGGAGAAATTTCCTGACAATTAGAACAATTAATCACTGGAACAACCTGCCTCCAGAAGCGGTGAATGCTCCAACACTGGAAGTTTTTAAGAAGAGACTAGACAGCCATTTGTCTGCAATGGTATAGGGCAGACATGTCAAACTTGTGACGTCACGTGATGTTGCGCGATGTAGCGGGGCTTTGGGGTGGGTGTGGTTTCCTTGTAACGCATCCGGCCTGTGGGCTGGCAGTTTGACACCCCTGTATAAGGTTTCCTTCCTGAGCAGGGGGTTGGACTAGATGACCTCCAAGGTCCTTTCCAACATTATTGTTACTGTTATTATTATTGCTGTTATAACATCAAAATAATTTTTAAAATATAACTTATTTTTATTAAAAGTAAACTCTTGATTAAGTTATGGGAGTTAGTTACTTGAGGTACCACTTCTCCGGTTATATCTACCCATTCTATCAGGTGGAACCCAAGTGGTATGTTTCAGTTCCATCAAACAGGGAGTATCATCTGGTGAGACTCAGAAAGAGGACCTTTTTTGTTATGGTACCCACATTGAGAGCCACATCCCTGGAGATTAAGTTGACCTTAACTCTGCTGACTTTTTGCAAGGCCCTGAAGATATGGTTTTGCTAACAGGCATTGGGACCCAGGAATGTGATAGAATTGGTGCAGTTACTGTACTAATTGTTTTGATGAATGGGATTACCTTGGATGTGAGTTTTATGTTTTTGTTATTCTTTTTTTGCACTTACATATTGGTTTCTTTTTTAAAAAAATTGTTGCACTGTTTTTCTGTTTTGTTTTCAGATTTGTTTTAATTGTAAGCCACCATTAGCTTGAAAAAGAAGAAAAAAGGAAGGAAGGAAAGAAAAGAAAGAAAGAAAAAGAAAATCCAACTATACTTTTAAGAAGCCATAGTAAAAAAGAAATCATAAGTTAGTATGAAATATGAATCTGCTCATATATAATAGGGTCATAGGTGTCAAATATTTTTGTGATTGAAAAGCATGCACATTTGCAGACAATGATAATTGCATCAGAATGAAACCAATGATGTCATAGTGATATCATGACACAAACTCCACCCTTAAGTACTAATGTCCTGATACCTCATTTACCTATAACAAAATGGTTTGTTAAGAGTATGGGAGGATAGTTAAAGTGAGGTCTTTTTCAGGCATGCCTGTAGCTGTCAGGAGCTTTTTAGCTTGTGATACTTAGGCCCTTGCACAACAGTGTGGTATATCCTGTTAGACAGCATACACTGTTCATATTTCAAACTTATTTGTATGTTTTCATCATTCTCCTGCCCTCTTGAATATTGAATTATGGGTGGGGATAACATTCTTCAAGACCAATATTTATCTTTCTTTTTTTCTTCTGTTCATCCCTGTCCAATTCTTGCGAGATTACCTGGACAAGCCCCTTCCATTTTCTTGGCAGGTTTTTCAGAAGTGGTTTGCCGTTGCCATTTATTTGATTAGTTAGCAGTAGTCAGAATATTAATGTCTGGCTATGGGCTGCAGAAAGGTGTGCAACTTGACTTAATTTTTGTTATGGCTTCTGAGAAAACGAACTTGTTAGCAGAATGCAGTTAAGAATATTATTGCCCATGTAGCTGAGATAGAAAGGTTGAGGATTTAGCATTTAGCCATGATAACATATAATCCTTCACTCATAGCAAATGGATGTTTTGAAATTAGAAATCTTCCAGAATGTGCAGAAGTATGATTTCATAGTCTGAAGTTACTGCTGCTGTCCAAATTATAAAAATAAAACAATAATTAATTTTCTTAAAATTATTTCATATGAATGTGTGGCTTCATGATTGCTAGCAATGTATTCCTTCCAAGGCCCTTTGATTTAATTTCTTTCAAGTGATGAAAACAAGTTCAAAAGCAAATAGGTCGTTGGCATGAATATAAGCTATAATTAGGTTCTTAATCCAGTTTAGAGTCCTTAATTTCTATAAAGATACTGGTTTGAGTTCGAGCTAGAAGAAATAACATTCTCTGGATAAGTGCATCATTTCTTTAAAGTTCAGTCTTTATACCCAACATTTATAGTAATTATGCATAAGAAGTTGTTTTATTCTATGTTGGGACACTTTGTTCTTGGGGCATTAGTGATGATTCAGATTTCATAGCATATAGATTTAGGTTATATCCAAATGGGAAGTGAAATTCTATATAAACCAATTTAGAAATAAAATATTCTTAATACCATCACGAAATAATTCTGCCATTGCCAGTCCAAAGCCTGGATGAGAAAGGAGGGTAGGCATCAGACTCTGACAAGCCAGCTGAGATTTCAACATTGCATCATTATGCATCAAACCGAACAGAACACTTGAAATGCCAACATGGGAGATACTGCAGGCCCGACAAAGTGGTGGATGAGATACTAAACTGTGGATCCTGCAGTGTGGCAGAAATGATGCAAAGAACAGAAGGAATACATCACAAAATAGAAAATACAATATCCATAAAAGGAACAAAATTAACATTCCCTTGTGCACAATTTGATCCAGTAAGTATCAAATATCTATATGTATAGATATTTAAAATAAGTGCAAATATTCTGTGAATTATGCAAATCAGCCAAAGATTTGTTGGCTGGTGAGGAACAGAAGCACGGCTTTTTCCATAGTGGCCCTTGCTCTAGGGAACATCCTTCTTTTGGATATTAGAATGGTCCCATCCCTATTAGCCTTTTGTAAGATCTAAAAATCTGCCTATGTTCCTGAGCTTTGGGCACTGACTATGTTAAGGGGCCCATTTCCTGTTGTATTGCTAACTGGCCAAATATCTCGGCTGCTATGTATATTTAATTTGGATGTTTTTATTGTTTTAAAATGGTTTTACTATTTTTGATTACAATGAATTTTTTAACTGAGTCATTGACTGAGATGGGTAGCTATAGAAATTGAATGAATGAATGAATGAAGATACATATTTAGTGCAATTTATATTGAAATACATTTTGCTATATGGGGACTGTCAGCAGGTGATCTTTGTATTCTGTTTGGCACTGATGTGCTAAAGGTTGATGAGCTACTTCAAATTTATGCCATTCTCCCTCAATCTTTTCTTAATTTTTGAAGTGGAATTGTAATGAACAACTGGATTGTGCAAAGCTTCGAAGGGGACATTTACTTGGTGAAACAATCCATATAACATAGTCACATAACATAAGAGTTAAGTTTAAAGTGTTACTAGTTTTATGCCAGATATAAGCTGTACTTTCAAAGCACATTACTAACTTACTGGATCAACCGCTAAACCCAATGTGTGCAACTTGCTACAGAGTGAGCATATTGTTCATCATTTAAATGATCTTGCCAATAATTTAATAGGGCATATTCCAAACTCTCTTTTTTCAGTGTTTCATCTTTCTTTGCAACTACACCTTTCTGATGATAGACTTGAAAAGTAGTTGTGTAGATGAAATTAGAAAACTCTAGGTGTCCAATTTCTTGGAATCATTCAGTTCAGTTATTCAATCAGTAAACTTACGTACCTAAAAGCATACTTCAAAAGACTTCCATTTGTATTTGACATGAGTTTTATAATTTAAAAACACAATGATTGTCTTATGCTACAATGTGAAGGATACTCTTTAATATACATGTTTTAAGGTCTGAAGGGCTCAACTTCAGATCCAGAAAGCCTGTAGTAAAAACTTAAATCACAGATGGTCATATGCGTAGCATAATTTTCATTATGCTTACTGGAGGTAAATCCCTCTATTTTCTGGACCAGTCTTCCTTCCATGGTATAAGTATATGCATAGGAATAAATTGCATTGCAATTAGTATTGCTGATTCCCTCCTTCCTGAAGTGGGGCACATGCACCGTTTCTTTTTATTAAATGAAATTTTAGAGCCTATCAGTTTCAAAAGCATTTCTGGTAATATGCCATCAAACTGACAAACGGATTGTGGTTTGATCAATCTACCTTTCTTCTCAAATGTCAGGAAAATACAACCTTGTAGTTATTTGCCAAGCAGGCAGCTTTTAGATAATTGAACCCAGAGCAGTAATAATAGAAATAAAAAGAAACTGACAATGTCACCAATCTATATAGTGCTCGTGTAAAGCAGGGCTTTTCAACCTTTTCACCCATTGTACCACTTTTAGGATAAGGCAATATACGAGTCGCCCAGCAAGGTGTCAAAAACTTGACGCCCCCCCAAAAGGGAAGTCCTCGACTTACAACAGTTCACTTAGTGACTGTTCCAAGGTACAATGGCACTGAAAAAAGTGACTTATGACCATTTTTCACATTTATGACCGTTGCAGCATCCCCAGGGTCATGCGATTTGGATACTTGGCAACTGATTCATATTTATGATGGTCACAGTGTCCCAGGGTCATGTGATCTCCTTTTGCAACCTTCTGACAAGCAAAGTTAGTGGGGAAACCAGATTCACTTAACAACCATGTTGCTAATTTGATCTCTTTCTCTCCCTGTATTTCTCCCTCTCTCTCTCTCCCTCTCTCTATTTCTCTCTCTCCCTCTCTCCCTCCTTCCCTCCTTCTCTCTCTCCCTTTCTCTCTCTCTCCCTCTATTTCTCTTTCCCTCTCTCTCTCCCTCTTTCTCTCTCTCTCTTTCTCTCTCTCCCTCCCTCTCTTTCTCTCTCTCTCCCTATCTCTATTTCCCTCTCTCCCTCCCTCTTTCTCTCTCCTTCTCTCTCTCCCTCTTTCTCTCTCTCTCCCTCCCTTTCTCTCCCGCTCTCTCCCTCCCTCCCTCTTTTTTCTCCTTCTCTCTCTCCCCTCTTTCTCTCTCTCCCCCCTCTTTCTCTCCCTCTCTATTTCTCTCCCTCTTTCTCTGCCTCTCTCCCTCTATTTCTCTCTCTCCCTCTCTCTCCCTCTCTCTCCCTCTCTATTTCTCTCCCTCTCTCTCCCTTCTTAATACTTGCACTGATCAAAGCCCTTTATACCAGGGGTGTCAAACTTGCAATGTCACATGACGGGTCACGACGTATTGTGACTTTTTTCCATTGCCAGCAATGGGGTGGGTGCGGTTTCTCCATGACGCATCTGGCCCATGGGCCGGCAGTTTAACAACACCCCTGCTTTATACAAATACCTGCCTCAGGGTGCATTCGGGGGGGCGGGTGTCAGTGGAGCCATGACATTAATATTCACAAAGGTTTAAGAGAGATGCATTTTTGCATTTTTGCTATTTAATTTACAGATCAGTGCGTTACCAGGACAGATGAAGGATCTTGAAGTACATATGCCTAAGGCATTCAGCATGCATTTCAATACTTGGCTAGTATATTTTTATTTATGTACTTAGCAAATTATGGAATGGAATTATTAGTGCAGAATTAATTATGTGGAAACTGATGGACACCCAAAATTGTATTTGATAGAACAGACTAAATTTCAATTAGAGATCTCTCGGATTGTATAAGTTATTTTAGGAGTTGTGGCCTCCTTGTCTGTTGCTCAACTGTCTCTGGACAACAAGTGAAAAGACTTCTGCACAAAGAATCTTAGAAGCTTAAATAAATATAGCTATCCTCAGTAAGATTGACATGCTGAAATGGACGAGCCATTATAAATGCACTTTCAAACTGAAAAACATCTAAATATAAAAAGGTCCAAATGTCTCAGGAGGGTAGTCATCTGAATGAGATTTTAGCAGTTACTGTAAATATAATGATTAAATATGGAAAGTTTAACCAATCATTAATGTACATGTATTTTTAGGTGCTCTAGAGATTGAGGACAAAGCACACTGAATGAATGCCAACTGTATATAATAAAGGGAGATTGTGAACAGCCTCTTGGGATTCTTACATTAGAAGAGTATATTTTTGGGTTGGTCAGAATCCATTTATTACAAAACATATCACCTTTTATGTGAATAAAAAGTAAAAGTGGAAGTTGCACATGTGGATCTGATTGGCATAAATTGTAGAGGTGATACAGCAATTGTAGAGGTGATACAGCAATCACCTAGCTTTGGCTTTTATTATATTTATTATATTTTGCTCTGTATGATATTTTGTCTTGTATTTGTATTTTGATGTGGTGCCATGGATAATGATTAATGTATTATTATAATGTTCCATCAAGTTGACTTAGCAACTATATAGATAGATCTTCACAATGATGACCTGTCTCTAATCTGGTCTCTCAGGTCTTCCTTTGCCATTGCAACTGAGTCCATCCACATTGCTTCTGGTTGTCTTCTCTTTTCTTCCACTTTTCCCAGCATCAGAACTTTCTTCAGAGAATTTGATCTTTACATAATATGTCTGAAGTATGATAATTTGAGCTTGGTCATTTGTGCTTCAATTGATAGTATTATTACAACCATCTAAAGAGTCTATTAGTTGTAATAGGCTAATAGAAGGCACACTATCTCACATATACTAAGTTAATTGTAAAGACAGTAACAGGCAAGCAGCAGAAAGGAAAAATAGGAGTTATTTTTGTGTTTTTCCAGAGGGAGTAGAAAGAATAAGAGGAATAAAAGAGATCTGAAAAAGTTGATGAAGTGCAGATAGGACAAAGTAATAGCGCTGATAAATATATATTGGATTACAAAAGGTTATGGATAAATACAATGTCCTTTTCTGGAGCTAAGCAGCACTGGCCTCATTAGAATTTAGATGGGAGATTACAAGGGAATGCCAGGGTCACTTTCTAAAGCCTTTATTGCATTCAGGTGAAAGAAGTATTTGCTACACAACAAACTGAACACTTAGTATTTGTTTTAAATGTGGAGAATTCTTAAAAGAATCTCATGCAGAGTTTTAGAAGAACACACAGTCATTAATAAACTCTTCCTAATGCGATTGGCAATTACAAATATGGAATAATAACAATACATGTGGGTGTGTATATGTATACACACACACCTTTTACAAACATGGACTGAAATTTATGTGCTTGCATGTAGAATGAAACTTTCTATATAGTTTCAACAATTGCTCTCAAATCCACACATACACAAAGATGTACTTACATCATTAGAAACAGTATACGACCTGGTACCACAGGAATTTTTTAAAGTATTGCACTGTTGAATGAACCAAACCTTTCTTTTCTTTTGCTTTCCAGAAAGCAATCACTTTAATTTGGTCTGTCCATTTCTTGTGTTGCTGGCTGTTTACTGTTGCTTTCATAGGTATTGTAAATGTTCAATGTGGTTTTTTTTCATGCTCCTTTGTCTGAGTAATTTTCTCCCTCTCTGCCCCTCCAAATTGCTTCTTAAGTTTTCCTCAGTTGTGAAAATGAAGCTCTTTATACCACTTTGACTCAGCTGCCAATTATTGATCTGCAATTCCTTATATAACATCTCTTGCCTTCTTTCCTTTATCTCCTTCTCATAAAGTAAGTAATCTTTGTGTCAGAGGATTGAGTTGGCTTCCAGTCATGCTAATCAATAACTTTACTTTTTTCTTTTGATTTCATTCATCTCCCCTTTTCAACTTTAAGCTGAAATTAGTTATTTATTTAGTGTGGGTGTGCAAACAGCTATCTGAGCCTGACTTCATTAGCAATAATCCAGAGCAGATGTAGGATAAATAGGATAACAACGGTCCCAATTCAGAATGACAGCTGAGTCCAAGAATGCATTAAAATTGTGAAGGGTTGAGTAGAGATGCTCTGCTAGGCTCTGTGAGAAACAAAAGTGTTGATGACCTTAACAGAGCCATACTCAGACCAGTCTATATGAGAGCAAGAATCCATGGCTAGTTCCTGTTTGGAACAACCACTCCAATCTTGCTTCCATTATTCTCAGGACCATTATTCCTGTACACTTCCTGAACCTGATCTTTTTATTCCCAGAAGGACTTATTTTTTCCTGAGATATGAATGGTAGATTGTTTCTGGACTATTCTACTTGTATGCTGATTTGACTTTGGACTAAGGTTACTCAGGTAAAACTTTGCTTACCTGTATTGCTAGTGTGTGGTGTGGTGCAGTTGCACAGGTTGCTAATTTGACTACCCTTAACTATTTGCAGCTTGATGTAAACTATTAGTAACTCAACTCTGCAGGCATATACTGCTAAGCTTCTAAGCCGCCCTGAGTCTTCGGAGAAGGGCGGGATATAAATGAAATTAAAATAAAATAAATAAATAAATAAATATTTAGCCTAAAACAGAACAATAATCTTTGAAGTGAATGAAAGGAGGAAGAGTAAGAAAAAAATAGGAAGTGGGTGGCCTTCGATCCTTTGTTATGGAAGGTAGTCCTCTGTATGAAGGATTGACCAGGCCAAGTCCAATTTATTGTTCAATAAATATAAGAAAGGAAAACAGGGGACCTGAAGCTGTTTATCAACGTTTGGACCTGTTAATAGATTGAGCAAGAGGCAAACAAACAAACAAAAATCTTTCCCATCAGAGATAATAAATTACTATTTAAATTACCGTACAGTTGTTGTTCCTATGTTTTAATTTTATAATACAAGCAGTTTTTTGCACACATCTTTTTTCTTCTTTTTTTTAATGATGCATTGTTTTTTGTACAAGTGAATTCCTAAATAATCATGACAGGTTAAAGCATGAAATGGACTTGATACATTTTCAGCAACTGTAATCAACAATGCAAAGCATTCAAGCTCTGCGCCACCAGAACTCTTCTAGCAGCATTGCATACTTTCAGCACCCATTTTTAAATATATTGAGGCCTTTTTCTTAAATAAGGAAGTCATAAATTATAATAGAAGCATGTAGGGAGGAGTTTAATCCTTTACTCCCATCACCATTTCCTCCTTTGACTCATGAGATCAGTTGTTTTTGCTAAAAGTGCTATTTACTAGAAACAGGGCTATTTCCCCCTCTCTCCTAAAAAGGAGTGGATAATATTTATAGCAAAGGTTCAGGGCACTAATCAGCAAAGTAGGCAGGAAGGCCTACTATCAGTCTAAAAATAAGTCTAATCCTAGTGTTTAAAATATAATCTATCACTGGTTGTACCAAGGGGATTTCATTAAGAGAAGCTCATGAGGTTAAAACTCAATCAGTATCCAACCAAAGACTGAAAAGTTGGGTAGTTTTTGAATTTCCTTTGCTGTATATTTATTGAACGTTTGCCTGTTGCTAGACACATGTGTCTAATGTTGCTCAAACTGACCATTGATAATAATCTGTGACTCATGTATTTTTTGGGTGTTTCCATGACCACACCTCCTCATTGTCAAGTAAGAACCACACCAGAGAGATTCTTATGAATGAGCCATTTTACTTCTTCATTATAAAGTCTTTTAGCTTTACTGGCTTATTTTAGGCATTGGCAATTTTTCTTACTTCAGCTTATTTTGTTACAAATGAATGCCAGCTACTATCAATTAGTTTTTAAGATATTGTATATAATTAATAAAATATCTAATAAACATGAATTAATCTTACTATTTTGCCTTTATTCCATGAATTGTCAAACCCACATATATGGATCACTTAATATACCACAATGTGGGAGGAATACAGAGGTACTGACCTATCCAATTCACCTGATAAATCCTAAAATTGATGTAAACACTGCAACAATCTTGGCTGAAGCCATTTTTCCTTCGTTTTTGGATGCCACAGTACTGGGAGGGGGGATGAGTGGTTTTAAGATTAGACTAAACAGTAATTTGTCCCATGGGAACCAAGGTCATAGCTGCCTGACTTTTGGCGAGTTGAGTCTTCTGTTAGAAAGCCCACCAAAGTATTCTATTGGGGAACATGGATAATTACATAGTGCTGGGGGAGGAAGTTCAACTTTGTAACATTGCAACTCTTGGGAGGGAACTCCAGACTTGGTTTCACTTTTGACTGTGCCAATACTTTGTAGCCAATAAACATGTTCTTTAAGGAAACCTCTTGCCTTGGAGTTCTGCTTTTACTGGTCTCATCTATCGGAACCATGAGACTTGATTGTGGAGTGGAAGCAGTACCTTCATACTGCCAATTTAATGCTTCAACTTTGATACTGAAGGTGGACTATATTGTATAAGTCTATCACACCAGTGGTGGGGTTTGTCCGAGTGTGTATGAGAGAGAAAGAATGAGAGAGAACATTTCAGTGGACCTCCTCCACATGGATCAGTTTGGCCCACATGGGAACCAAAAATGTGAAATGTAATGTTTCTTTATTCAATAATAGTTACGGTGGCTGGAATAAAATCACATTTATTGCTCTTGTATTTATATTTATTCTTTTTGACACCTAGAAAGGATTCTAGCCAGCAAATTTTACTGGAATATGAAACCAAGCATTTATGGGATGGGTTATGAATGGGGCCTTTCCTTAATGTGCTTTATCCCCAGAAAGAATAATTTCTTGGACCAAAGGATGAAAGAAATAGTAATTCTTGTGAATATTGTTTCAGTGTTTCAGACCTTTGTACTATACACCTGATGCTTTTCTAACAAATAATTAGATATGGCAAAAAAGTTTTTTCCTCAAGTTAAAGTAGAGATTTCCCACCTATGCCCTCACCATTAAATGTAATAATTAGTTACTCCCAAAGAAAGGTCAATAAAAATATTTATGTGAACTGATCTGATTGTTATTATGCTTGTTCCAATCATGCTTTAGATTTGTTACAAGCTACAGACCTTTTTTTAAAAAAGAATTTAAAATTGTTTATGTGAATATGTATCGCCACCCTGTGCCCAAAACCTTGTACTGCATCACAGAGCTGTGTCATCTGTGCCTATAGAAATAAGTTTTGTAAATGAAGCACAGACAGGTCTTTTACATACAAGTTAAATGGATTATGTATGGCTTGGCTGGATGTCTATTTCAGCAGCAAAGGGATGAATGGAAAGATAATGGAAAAACATAAACTTACTTTTCAGTTAGACTAAAATAATTAAAATAATTATGATTACAAAGAGACATTCATTAAAAAGTAAGTCAAACAAAACAAAAAATTAGTTGCTTTGTGCACTAAATAAAATTTATTTTCTCTAACAATTTTATTAGGCATAGAAGCCATTAGCCTGTATGAAAGATCCCACAGTTTGCTGAGCTCTGTGTAGTACTCATAAAATATCCTCTTTTTAAATGTAAATCTGATGGCTAATACCTGAAGTTCATTTATTTTTATTATTTTTCATACAAACCAACATATTTACATGTAAATCACAAGCAGTGATGAAAGAAATAGACTTCTCCCATTGTTGCCAACCTTGCAGTAGCCAAGGGTGAAAAAAGAATTATAGAATGGTATCAAAATGTAAGCTTGGGAGGGGGGATAGAAAGTGAAATGGTTACGCTGCTTTTAAGAGCTCTGTTCAAACATTCTCCATTGATGTGTGGGAAAAGGTACTGGACCAGAAGTCAGCTCCACCTTCAGGATACTTGTCTTCATGAAATTGTGGTTTTAGACCTTCCTACATAAACTTGGAAAATCTCCAGGAAGAATCTTTGCATATTAGTCTGGATGCAAAGTCCCCAATTCTTAGGAGGATTCAATGTTCACTCAACCCAAAAATTTTCTTGCTGGGAAAAGAGTAAAGAATTGAGGTTGCTGCCAGTGGAGACATCAAGATTAATTATGTTTATCCAAAAAAAATGTGTTAGTCCACCTTAAGTTAAGCACTAGCACCTAAAAGCTGATAAGTATTTTGTCTTTAAACATTAAAGTTCCATGTAATAACTGAAAAATTCTGATAAACTGTGGAACTATTTTGTAACAGACATTTAGAAATTCAATTCCAGACTATAATGTTACATATTTTAGTTGTCAATGGAATTCATTTGTGTATGTATATATGTGTATACCAGAGATACAATTTTATTTGAGCTTGTAAATCCTTCCATACCCAGACTAGATCTCTATACTTGGCAGTGTACTGCATACCCCACCCCATATTGACAATCTGCCTCACACGTTAAAAATATAGGTTTGATATGGTATGTTCTTCCAAGGGGGTAACATGTATTATTGCTTAACTTAAAGAGAAAATGTAAAAAGTCAGATACCTGACTTCAGAGACCTAAAAATGAAAGAAAATAAAAAATAACATCCTTTGGTTAACTCAATCAGAACACTGACTGGTAAAGGACACTCAAGCTGGGCGGAAAATATATAGATGACATGCATAACTTGTTGTTTTGCAGTTCTTAATTTGTTTATGGTTAGTTTTTATTTATTGCAGTTTATTTTCTGTTTTTCTGTTTTTGTATATTCTTTTTGTGTGTTTATGGGAGTGGAGAGATGTAGCCATCTACAAATAGCTGAACACAAATGGATTTTTGCTTTGCAAGTATGTATTATTGTAAGCTGTATCAAATAATAATAATAATAATAATAATAATAATAATAATAATAATAATAATAATAATAATAATAATAATTTTATTTCTCTACTGCCCTTCACCCGAAGGGCGGTGAACAGGGCAAACATATAAAAATACAAAGATACAAAAGTTAAAAAAGAATTAAACAAATGCCCAAGCTAAAACAATAGGTAAAAATATTTACAACAACAATAAAATCCCAACCCATCCCCCATCAGGCCAGGCCGGTTTGTTTGAACAAATAAGTCTTCAGATCGCGTCGGAAGGAGCGAAGGTCGGGCACCATCTGGAGCTCAACCGGCAACCGATTCTATAAATCCGGGGCGCCCACAGAGAAGGACCTCCCCCTGGGGCCACCAGACGACATTCTCTGACCGGTGGCACCCTGAGGAGGCCCTCTCTGTGGGAACGCACAGGGCGGAGGGAAGTTGATGCTGGCAGCAGGTGATCCCTGAGGTACTCCGGACCCATGCCATGTAGGGCCTTGAAAACCATTACCAGAACCTTGAATCTCACTCGGAAGACAACTGGGAGCCAGTGCAGCTCATGGTGCAGAGGTGTAACATGGGAGTATCGGGAGACTCCCAACACAACTCTCGCGGCTGCATTCTGTACCAGTTGGAGCCTCCGAGTGGTCCTCAAGGGCAGCCCCATGTAGAGAGCGTTGCAGTAGTCTAAACGAGAGGTCACGAGCGCATGAGTGACCGTACGCAGGGCATCCCGGTCTAGATAGGGCCGCAACTGGCGCACCAGGCGAACCTGGGCGAAGGCTCCCCTAGTCACAGTTATTATGTGGTCTTCCAGAGTAAGATGTGAATCTAGGAGGACTCCCAAGTTGCGAGCCCTATCTATGGGGGGTAATAGCTCACCCCCCATAGAAAGAGATGGAATAATCTGATTATCCCAAGATGCCGGTACGTACAACCACTCAGTCTTGTCGGGGTTGAGCTGAAGCCTGTTCCTCCCCATCCAGACCCGAACCGCTTCCAGGCAACGGGACATCACGTCGAGGGCATCACTGGGGTGGTTTGAGGTCGAAATAAAAAGCTGGGTATCATCAGCGTACTGATGATACCCAACTCCAAAACCACGAATGATCTTATATTGTTCTTTTGTTCTACTCACAGAATGATATGTAATCTGTACTCCTAAAATCTGCTTCATGGAGTTAAGGACTAACTGGATTAGATTGGAGATATGCACAGAGATGGAAGTGAGAATGACAGAAAACTTGACTGGAAATCTGCTCTCTTAATGTTAGATTTACTTCTCTGTTTCCTTTAATATACAACATATGACAATTTTGGTTTATTATTCAGGTCTGCTTTTAAAATTTAATGTCGACATTGTATGTACAGTTAAGATCTTCAAACAAGGCAAATAAATGTACAATCTATGTTCTATACCAGGGCTTTTCAATCTTTTCACCCATTGTACCACTTTTAGAATATGGCAATATCCGAGTACCACCAGTCACCTACCAAGGTGTCCAAAATGTGATGACCCCCCCCAAAAAGGAAAAAAGTGATGAAGTACAGGTAGTCCTCGACTTACAACAGTTCGCTTAGTGACTGTTCAAAGTTACAATGGCACTGTAAAAAGTGCCCCCCCAAGCCACAGCCGAGCAAGACACCTGCCTGCCTGGCAGTGCTCTTCCTCCTGTCTGAGGTTTTCATTGTTGTGAGCATTTCTGTTGAGGATTGGCAGTGGGAGTGGGGTGGGGTGGTGTTTGGTTTTTATTCCCACCCCCGTTTGGTGGGTGGTTGCAGCAGGATTTGGTCACATGACCCTGGGACACTGTGACCATCATAAATATGAATCAATTGCCAAGCATCTGAATGTAAATCACAAGACCCTGGAGATGCTGCAACATTCCAGCTGATCGGCACTTCTTCTGGGCTCAGCAGAAGTGCCAGGATCAGCACCAAGCTCCAGCTGGAGCCTGGCGTTGATCCTGGTGCTTCTGCTGAGCCCTGACAGCCCTGCAGCTCCAGCCATCTCTCGCTCTGGATTGTGCTGTGCTGCAACCGGTTCAGCTCATTCCCCTCCCCCGATACCACTTTTCTAGGATGGTCGCGTACCACCTGCCAGGTGCCAATGTACCACAGGTGGTACCCGTACCACTGGTTGAAAAGCCCTGTTCTATACAGTGGATCCCTTCTAAGGTCCATTCAAGAGTTAAAAGATACCAAACTGAAGAGATTGAACCCTTTAATTTTTTTAGCACAAAAGCAAATGCTATTTTAGGTTTCAGGAACAAAGCATCACTTCCAACATTCAAATATTAATTGTACATCCGTTTCTATTCCTGGTAAGGATTCTGCTGAAGCTGCACACAGAGTTATGAATGCTACAGCTTCAAAGAAAATGTCATAATGATGTTACAGCTATGACGGATGAGATCTATATTTCCATATAAGATGATACTATTACCACAATTGACAGGATTCTCTGTCTTCTAGCCATATTGCAATTGTGAAGCAGTGAGCATCTTTATCTCTAAGAGACATTGACTCATTATTTCCCAGAATTAATGAACAGATGTTTCCTGTGTTGCATTTCTGACTGGTTCTTGCTGCTTTCTTGTTGTGCTGAAAATACCCCTTTTTAGCCAATTTGTTCCAAATAGCAGGCAAAAGAGAAGTACTGCAAAGAAAGGATTTCTAATAATTTTTAAGGTTTTAACAGCTGGCATGACAGATCTCAGTATCCTGAATCTGAAATATGGGTTTGTAACTGGACAACAAATTTCTAAAAAACAGGAAATTCAGTAGGAAGAAATCTGAATGACTCCTATAATCTCCTGTATACTGTTTCAAATCAGTTAACTGAAATTGGTTGGAGTTTAATTAGAATGAATAAAGTCAGACTGTACATTTATTATTTCATATGCTGTCTCATAGAAAGGAACATAGAAACCTAGCAAGTTCTATTATATTAAATTAGTTTATTGATCTACTTTTCTCAGTGATTTGCTGTACTTCTCCTGAGTTATAAGAAGTTGTTCATTTATAAATGGAGCTAGATCAGGGACTAAACCACTATAGGTGCTGTGATGAGTTTTGATTTTTACCATAAATTTGATGAATTAAATAAATAATTAAATAAACCTAAGATGTAATTTTTAGTGAAAAGCCACGGATCATTTTACACTTTTCCATGGTTTTAAAATCCAATTGTCTTTGATTATGATAGCATATAAAGACATCAGTGAATTAATGGAACATCACAATGTGTTATTTAGCAATTTTGGTCAAATTCTTTAAACTGGTTGTATTTTCTTAAGTTTTAAGCGATCTGGCATTTTCATGGCCTGTGAGTGAGAAGTAGCTCTGTTTACTTAGAGTCCAAAGGCAATTCTCTGATCAGGCGTGATATGGGAAGCCATGCATTTACAAGAGTGCCGGAACAGCAGCAAATCCACTGAAGACCCCTGCTGATACCATCCTAGACATGGACTATGTATGAGGTGGATACTGTCCCTGATTCAACTGAGCTGGTGAAGAGGAAATTTCCCTACTGTACTAGATTAAGCCAGCTCCAGGTTCATGGCACCTGCCAGGACCCTTGCATGCTCAGGAACTGTTTGTTGTCTAACGTAGATAAAGTAGCTGATTCCTTCTGGTCTGCCAGTTGTTGTTTTTTTAAAAAAAATAGACTCAAATTAATTATACTGGAATCTCTTTATTTCACTTTTTACTTTTGGTAGGGTCTCATTTTTTTTGTGCTAACAAAAATAGTTTCATATATTTATGAATATTATAAAAGCAAATAATATATTTTAGAATGGATTTGCTATTTTTAAAATTAAACCTATTTTTATCATAGTAAATGAAATAATTAGAGACTGTTTTCATTTCCAATATTTTTTTCTTTTCAGCTAGAAGACTTGAATCTTGGATGGCTTTGGCTCAGATGTGTTACTCTTTTGGATTCATGACTTAGAACTTTAAAGACCAGATTGAAAAAAAACCCTCTCATGGAGAGTTTTTCTTTTTCTAATAACTGCTCATATTGGAATAGTAATGCTCAGTAGCATCCCAAAGACCAAATTAAAGTTTAATGTATTCTTAAGTTAGAGGAGGATAACTTTCTTGTAGTCAGAGGCATTTTTAAAAAAATGGTGCTTTAGGGCCATTGTGAATGTGCTGATGATGTTAGGATATTGCCTGGAGTGTTTGTGTGTTTGTGTGTGTGTGTGTATGTGTAAGGGGATATCCTTCACCTTAGTCCTGCCTAAAATTTCCCCAAACAACCCAAGGTTTGGCCGTATTCAACCTAAAGGTGTTCTACGGGGATAATAGATGTTCTGGGAGGGGCTACATGCATAGAGGAGTTGCCCAATCCTTCCTTAGAAACTTAGATTGTCTATTAGTATGGACGCCATGGTGCAGAGAAGCCTCCATCAGGAACTAGGTTGAAGTAGGACAATTATACAATATGTGAAGATTCTATATGTTTAAAGAATCAAATCAAGCATACAATGTGTTACATATTATGATGAAAAGCTCTAAATCAGTTTTTTTTCTCATCAAGTGCTTTCTTGACAAACTACAACTCCAAGAACCGAGAATTTTAAGTGTTATAGTCCAATGTATCAATAGAATGATGGGAAAAAAGTTCCTCTAAATAACGAGTGTCAAACTCGTGACGTCATGTGATGTGTTGTGACATATCGTGACTTTTTCCCCATTGATGGCAATGGGGTGGGTGCGGTTTTGGCATGACACATCTGGCCTGTGGGCCGGCCGTTTGACACTCCTGCTCTAAATCCTGATCTTGTTCTCTTCTGCATAAGGCTCTACTTAATGTTGTACATATACTCTCTTGTATCAATCAAGTTTGTCTTTTAAAAAAATCTGAACTAAATACATATCAAGGTTTTATCTTGTAATTTTTAATAATTGGAGAAGAAACATCTTACTATGGTTAAAGCAGCACTATGTTTTGAGTTGTGGAAGTCCACATTATCACATGATGGCAGCAATAAGAAATCCAAAAGTCTAGGTTGCATAATCAAGAAGACATGCACATTAATTTAATTAGTATTCAGCTGAATGTGATTGTTGTTTTTTTCCAAACCATCTTGGTCAACTTGTGTTGAGAAATGTGTCTTTCATTCACATGTTCTTCAGAAAGCCTTAAAAGTCTTGACATAGTAACAGACCAAGTTGTTTTCATGTTATTTTTTTTGGAAATTTTATTTTATTTTATTATTTTCAATTTATAAAGCCATATCAAACCAGGGGACTCTGGTATTTATATTACCAACATCCCCTCCTCTCTCTCTCTCTCTCTCTCTTTCATTGGATGCAGTGCTACCAGTAGTATGAAGGTGAAATGAAGGAAATAGTTTGATATTGTTGTTGTCCTGAAAAATAAGGGCTATATATCAGGTGTCAAAGCAAAGAGGACAAAGGGAATAAGAAAATTAGTTCTCCCTTCCATACACACTACAAAAAGAATAAAATATGGATACAAAAATATTATAAAATATCTCAACTATCAAGACTGCCATTGCAGGAAATATACAACCTGAAAAAATGTCCAGAAAAAAACTCATGTGAGGGATAGCCTATTCTCTTTAAATGTTATGAGGCATCCATCCTCAGTATTAAGCCCTATTTCTTTTGTCACATTGGACACATTTTCACATTCCAGTTAATGTTATGTCTAGATTAGATGACTCACTTTGCTTTGGCTTTTGTGTGCAATCTTCCTAATAATGCTAGTTTTCATGCATGGATCACTAATGTTTTTTTAAACAATTGAATGTGATCTGGAGATTTAAATATGATGAGGTTATAATCACAAATTGGAGAATAGCTAATCACTTAGGAATACACTTTCTTGATGTGCTTTTTTCTCATATAGAGAAGGATAAGAAATAGATTAAAAATAGAGGGTTGTGGGACAGCGAACTAAAAACAATGAGCTGTGAGAAAAAAACAGGAAAAAGGATTAAAAATGGGGAAAACAGAGGAGGAAGAGAAGAAAGGACTGGAGGACTCGGCAAAAAGACAAAAGTGAACAAGGAGAAAAAAGGAATGCAGGATGAGTAAAAAACTTTTTTTCCTCTTTAATGACAGATATTCCTCACCCCTGCCCCAATATTTTTTGATTGAAATTCCAATCTTTTGCCCCAAAAAGAGGCTTGTCCTAAAGATCTTTTATGGTGGTGAGATTTGAGTTCCTTCAATTTTTTTAGAGCACAATTTTTTCCTTAATTCAAGGAAACTGAGAAAATTGTTCAGTTCATTTTCAATAGAGCAAAATACTTCCATGCTGGGAAAATGGTTGCCTAGTACTACAGTTATTTGCACAGGGAAGCAAATGTATGATGAGGACCTTAGCATGTCCTAACGGACACAGTAATTCCAACAGATGTCATATTGGTGATCCCAGATATACAGGCGGTTTCTGTTAGAAGTTGGTATTCAAGTTATTTACATACCAATACTAATTCACTGACATTTCTGTGTACCTAAAGATATGTGTAGCTATCTCAAATCTGGCAGTTTTGTTGTATTACTTCAAAAAGGAATGACTGAGAACAGCGATGGGATTCAACCAGTTCACACCACTTCGGCAGAACCAGTAGCTAATTTGTTGTTGCCCAGGCCCAGAATGGACTTCTGGAAGTGGCATACACACAGAATCGGTTGCTGACATATTTGAATCCCACCACTGGCTGAAAACATCCCCAGGTGCTTTTAGGTTTTAGCCCACATCATGTAGGCTCGTGACAATATTACTACCAATCCACATGGAAGACGATACCAACAGCAGTTAAGTTCCATTTCAAAACTTGGATAACATTCTTGAGCCTAATAAATTCCAAAAGCCATCTTGAAAATTTAGTGGACATTGGATTCAAATCTTCAGTTCTCTTGAAAAGCTGTTAGAACAGGATTGTTTTTCCCCTTGTAACTAAAACTCATTATCAGGTTATAAGTCAAGTGTTCTGATCTTTCAGTTGATCTAGTCAAGAACTAGTATAAAGAATAAAACATTTTTGAAATGAAAAAGATATGTAAATATAACAGAAGTTTAAATTTTAAATTAATGTTACATTAACGATTTTAAATTAATGTTTCCCAGCACTGAATGGGACAGTTTCAAATGGGTCTAGTGCAGTAATAATGTGTTCTTCTCTTCTAAGAAACTTTATTTTACAATAATAAAATTGTATCCTTTATAAACAAATTTTGTTTTTCTAGAAAGATCCCTGCTAATTTGTATGCAATTGGCGTTATTGAGGTATAAAGCTAAGCGTTTCTTCCCAGGGGCACGTTGCAATTGGAAATAAGTTAGCATGAAATTGTCTTCAAGCAATCAGGGAGCAATTAAACTTATTACTATTGTTGTAGAAAGCTAAGGATTCCTCTAAAAATACTTCTTTAAAATGTGAAAGTGGCATTTGGGTGGTGGGGGATTAAAAAAACCAGACTCTAATTGCTGCTAACTTTCATCTCAGAAAAAGGCTGAGAGAAGTATAAAGATTGTTTTTTTTAATTTTAATTCCATTTATATCCCGCCCTTCTCCGAAGACTCAGGGCGGCTTACAAGCTTAGCAGTAGCCTTCATTCTATGTATATGCCTGCTTATTAGGGCTTTCATACACCCCCCCAAGCGGCATTATTACAAAGTCAGCTTAATTGCCCCCAACAATCTGGGTCCTCATTTTACCTACCTCGGAAGGATGGAAGGCTGAGTCAACCCTGAGCCTGGTGGGATGCGAACCTGCACTAATTGCAGGCAGCTGGTTTTACTTAAGGAGGCATTAGCCCACTGCTCCACCAAGGCTCTTATTTCTATACTGTTTTAGTATAGAACCACTGGAAGAAATCTGAAGGGAGATATTTGATTAATGTAGCAACAGGACATAACCACCTAGGTTTAAATAACAATTTTCTATTCAAGTAGTCTAATACTCGTGGTTAGCTTCTTACAATGGTCAACCAGATGTATCTGAGCAGTCCAAAAGCAGTACAAAGACAATCTTTCCTCCTTATTTGATCTGCCTTCTCCAACTTGGTACTCTCTAGATCAGTGGTTCCCAACCTTTTCTATACACCATACCCCTAGAACGCTTTTAATATATTCTTGCGAAAGTTCAAAGTAATGGCAACAAATTACGCATATACACTATAATTTTGAAAACCCAAGTTTTTGCACCCCTTGGAATATCGTTTCGTGCCCCCAGTTGGGAACCCCTGCTCTAGATCCACTAAGACCTCAATTCCATCTATGCTTATTTGGATTCCTAACTGAACCACCCCCTCAGGCTTATCCCAATGGAAGGGAATTTTTCTCTTCTTCAAAATATCTGTAAAGAATGAGTAACCTTTCCTTCTTCTCAGAATTCTTACAGGAATTTTCTTCAAAATAATTATGTCTACATTTTCCATTCATAATTTGGATTTGAAGTGGCAATCCAGAACACGATCTCTCGTTGTTTTTCTTATGAAGTGAACTAGGACATCCCTTGGTAATTTTCTCATAGTGGCAAATCTTGAGTTTACTCTGTAAGCCTTATCAATCTCGAGATCAAGGAACTTTTCTTCACAATTAATTAACAGAGCCAAAGCTTTAATCATCCTTAATCTAGTATCCTCTCCAGTTCATTCAGGGATTGCTCTAAATTTTAATTGAAACTCTTTATCTTGGGCTTCCAAGAGAGTCCTCTCATCCAGCTCAGCTTCAAACAAATTGTTTTGTTTTCCCTGTTTATGCTCCAAAAAACCAATTCTGTCCTTCACCTGTTTAATGTCTCCTGTCAAACACTGTATCTCCTCATTAAGTTCTTTTGCCAATTTGTCAATTTTTAATTCAAGCTTAGCTCCCATCACCTACATAACTTCATGTTTTTTGATTTTATATTCACCTAAAAAGGTTCTTAAGGATTCTGCATCTTCCAGTATCTTCTCTGTTCTCTTATGGGTAGCCACGCCTTCAGAATATGACTAAAATTTAAATTTAAAGTCAAAATTTTAACTTAGTTAATTTGTAACATAGCTTGAATAGTGCCACTAAAAAGTTAAAAAGGGAATCACAATTCTGCAGTCTTTGGCTCCCTCGTGTGGTCAAAAAGCACCACTATATTAGAAAAGATCTAGTAGTCTATGTCCCTTTGTCTGCTGCTAGACCAGGGGTAGGCAACCTTGGCTCTTTTATGACTCGTGGACTTCAACTCCCAGAATTCCTGAGCACAGCTGGCTCAGGAATTCTGGGAGTTGAAGTCCACGAGTCATAAAAGAGCCAAGGTTGCCTACCTCTGCGCTAGACCAATCAGAAGTAAAAGAAACCGAAACTGTTTCTCCCCCTCCTTCTAGCCAAAACAAAGCACCGTTCACAGAATCCTTGATTTAAAAATTTAAAAAGTTCAGCATAGTCTGTTGAGAATACAAAGTTCTCTAAGAAATCCCAAAGTTTCAAAAATAGTTTCGACGCTGTCTACCAACTTTAATTTGGCTCCCTCCTCACCCTCTTAAAGTCCCAAAGTCTCAGAAATGATGATGATTCCACAAAAAGTAAAAGGCAGGCTGCAGCCAGAGGAAACCTCTTTTAAGAAGGAAAGGTAAATATGCAACAGCTAGTGCCTAAGATGCAGTGACAGACTTTAATGTCCATTTAAGAATGGCTGGTTCCTCCACATAGTGAATTTGTTTCTTGGTTGCCCAGCCCCCAGCCAGAGACTCACCCGATCACTTCTTTTTCCAGAATCTGTCTGAGAACACCCAGCTGTCTGGAGGAGCAAAAGGGTCATGTCCAGAACTTCCCCTTTCCCCAAGGAAGATTCTTCTGCCTTAGAAGGCTTTCTAAAGCATATAACTGTGGGGGAGTCAGTAACAATCTAAAAGATGATTACCATCAAGTCTGACAACTTCAGCTGGAAATGCTGACATAAAGCATTGATGGAGGAATTGTTACTTAGATAAACGAGACTGACGTATTTTTTAAGCCCAGCACATTTGGAAGTAGCTCAGGCAGACACTTTCCCAATTCACTGAAATAGAAAGAGGAGAAGGAAGTATGGCACAATTGGATTTGCAGGATTCTGTTACTATAATCAGTTTCAATAAAAAAAATATTTTAGCCTCCTTGTAGAGTTGATTTCCTGGTCTGGTCTAGGTAATGAGGCTGTCACTGGCTGCCTCTTGTTGGATATGCTGTAATTTCTAAATCTCTTTCAAAGGTATTGCCACATAGAGACATTACAGCATTCTAAGTAGGAGGTAACCAGTGTTTGGAAGCCAGATCAAATCTCTCAAGGAAGGGAAAGAACTAGTAAATTAGGCAAAAATGGAAATAGACAACCCTTCCCATCCCACTGTTCTGATGACTCAAAAACAGCACAGGGGAAGGAACACCTGATCCTTCAGAGAAAAGTTTCTTCATCTAGAACAAGAACATTCCCTTTCTGTTGGACAAGTTCTCCCTTGATCACCAGATACTGAAGCTTTTCTGGATTCAGTTCCAATGTGTTGTATATCATCCAGGATACAATCTGGCTCATGCAGAAGCTAACCTTGAGGCTATATCATCTGTTGAGGATGGGAAACAATAGGCTCGTGTCTCATCTACGTTGATATGACACTTCATTCCACAAACCTTGATAATTCTAAAATCTCTGTTTCTGTATGCAGCTAATTTGCTTCCCAGGAGGTTGGTATGATGTAAATCAGACTCAAACTGAAAATCCCACTATGAACTAAATTGTGAACTAAATCCATTAACCACTGAACAAACATTTTCATAACGTAAATGCCAAAAATCTTTACAACCCTTTTAAGTATTTTGATAACAAAAAGGCAAACAAAAAATGCAGGCAATCTGACAAAAAAAATATTAGGCAATCATTTGCCTGAGATGCAAAGCCAATACTAGGGCACAAGTAATGGCCAAAACAAACTATTATCTGATTATCTCATAATATGCTTAAGCAAAATGCTGGCAAGAACATGTCTATCTCCCAGTATTTGTAGCTCTGCTACTGATAATGATCATTTTTACAAGTAACATTTGCACATCTGGCTTTCATGAACTTTCCAGATGACTCTGGTCCTTTTCAACATCACAACCAAAATAAACAAAAAACAAAAAATCAGTCAATAAAACAAGTTTTAAATGGAAAATATTTGAAAATATGGAGATTTAATTTCTCAAATAGCACTTCGGAGCCTCTGTATAAATATTTTATATGGAATAAAAATCAATTTTCCTTTACTTTGGAATGACAAGATATGGCCACCTCTAATCAGTAAGGTCATTACTTACGAAAATTGCACACTAGCAACATCTGGAAAGTCACATTTTTCATTCTGCTTTAGCCTATATTGCAAGATCTTCCAACATAACATCTGTTCCATGTCCTATCTGATTATATTATTTTCAAATGGATTTTAATTAACATAATCAAGTAGGAAGTTGGCACACTGCAAAAAAAACACTAACTCAGGCTTCTTTATCTTTAGGAATGCTGCGGGGTAGACACTTCAGGCATTCACAGAAAATAAAACTAATCTACCAGTATGTCGTCTCGGCTTTTCAAAAAGGACAAAACTTTAAGAGATAGCATTCACTGAAAAAAGAGAGAGGGACAGAAAGCAGCCATGCCAGTTTGCCATTTCCTGCTTTCTTTCTGATTGTAATCAACTATAGTGTCCATTTTGCACAGAATTTCTATAACATGTTCTCAACAACTCAGATATACCTACTGGCAGAAGACAGCTGGGGGCAACATAGATAAGGTGGATGTATGCAATAGAAGCAGCTGGGTCAAAATTATTGTGATGTTTCAAGCTTCTCTCTGACTAAATTGGAGACTTTAACACCAGGTTTATTATAAATGTAATTTACAAGTATAATTTTTGGTGCATTTAAGTGTAATACAGAACACTACAAGTTGGGATGAGTTCACACTTAACTATTCATCAGTTGGATTATTATAGCATCCATGAATGCTTTGCTTATTTGAAATAGTCCCAACCAGCCAGTCATCATCTAACTTGTCTCTTCAGCACAGCAGGACTAGTTTATGCCTTCAGTCATAAATTACTGAGTGATAAGTTATTGTCCAATTAACATGCATGTGTAAATTAGTGCCAACATGTGATATGAAGTAATACGATATCACGGATCTTTTTGTTTCCTTGTTAAAGTAGTGTGGGGAAAAAAATCACTAAAATGAGAATCAGAGCAATTACTACCTCAGTTTGATTTTATTAAGATATCTGTATAATGATTTCTGGGCCTCAGCCAAAATGAACTGAGAACCCTGAACTTAGGTCAGTGAGAATTATCTAGAAACAGAGAGAAACTATGCTAATCCATAGTGCACAATTAATTATGTAAATGGCTTACCTCTTATGTCACTAATGAGGCAAATTCTTACATCAGAACCTTGTGGCTGATGTTTTGTTTTTTTGTTTTTCCCTAATGTGCACCATATAGCAGGGAAGGTAATTTTGTTTCTGACAGAACATTCTGTTTATTTCAGTAAAGCGTCCTTGCTACACATTTCTTGCCTCGGGATCAACTTTGGCTAGTTGCAGCATCAGAAAGCATTCTGCATCCCCTGTTACTTGTGTTACATGATAACAATACTATATTAAAACAGAAGGAATCATTTTCTTATTTTCTTCTAGCTGAGAATAAAATTCAGACTTCTAAACCCCACAGTAGTTTCACTGGCTAGTGATTTACCTTGCTTAAGTTACTTCCGCAGTTTATTGAATAAGCCAGAAAAGACTGTACTCAAATATTGTGCTGGGCCATAAATTATGCTTTTAGACACCTATGGATTAGCCTTAAAATATGGTTTTACAAACCCCAACACACCAAATCAAAATTAAGCAAATCGCATCAAGATTAGAACAAGAAGGGAACTAGACTGAGACCACATGTGGGCCATAATGTGATTTGCTTGTTTGGTCTTAGCATGAATGCAAAGCTAGCCTTTATAGTTGGTAAAGTCAGGTATAACTTAGAATAATGTGTGATTCCAGCTACATTGATTTACTCTATGTTGTTGTTAGTTGCGAAGTCGTGTCCGACACATCGCGACCCTATGGACAATGTTCCTCCAGGCTTTCCTGTCCTCTACCATCTTCTGGAGTCCATTTAAGCTCATGCCTACTGCTTCAGTGACTCCATCCAGCCACCTCATTCTCTGTCGTCCCCTTCTTCTATTGCCCTCAATCTTTCCCAGCATTAGGCTCTTCTCCAGTGAGTCCTTTCTCCTCATTAGGTGGCCAAAGTATTTGAGTTTTAGCTTCAGGATCTGGCCTTCTAAAGAGCAGTCAGGGTTGATCTCCTCTAGGACTGACCGGTTTGATCGCCTTGCAGTCCAAGGGACTCGCAGGAGTCTTCTCCAGCACCAGAGTTCAAAGGCCTCAATTCTTTGGCGCTCAGCCTTTCTTATGGTCCAACTTTCACTGCCATACATTGCAACTGGGAAGACCATAGCCTTGACTATACGCACTTTTGTTGACAGGGTGATGTCTCTGCTTTTTAGTGTGCTGTCTAGATTTGCCATGGCTTTCCTCCCCAGGAGCAAGCGTCTTTTAATTTCTTGACTACAGTCCCCACCTGCAGTGATCTTGGAGCCCAGGAAAATAAAATCTGTCACTACCTCCATTTCTTCCCCATCTATTTGCCAGGAATTGAGAGGGCTGGATGCCATGATCTTGGTTTTCTTAATGTTTAGTTTCAACCCAACTTTTGCACTCTCCTTCTTCACTCGCAACAAGAGACTCTTCAGTTCCTCTTCACTTTCTGCCATTAGAGTGGTATCATCTGCATATCTTAGGTTGTTGATATTTCTTCCAGCAATCTTAATTCCAATTTTTGACTCCTCTAGCCCTGCCTTTCTCATGATGTGCTCTGCATATAAGTTAAATAGGCAAGGCGACAGTATACAGCCTTGCCGGACACCTTTCCCAATTTGGAACCAATCAGTGGTTCCGTGTCCAGTTCTCACTGTTGCTTCTTGGCCCGCATATAGGTTTCTCAAGAGACAAATAAGATGTTCTGGTACTCCCATCTCTTTAAGAACTTGCCACAGTTTGTTATGATCCACACAATCAAAGGCTTTAGCATAGTCAATGAAGCAGAAGTAGATGTTTTTCTGGAACTCCCTAGCTTTCTCCATGATCCAGCGTATGTTGGCAATTTGATCTCTAGTTCCTCTGCCTCTATTTACTCTATAGTTCATAATTAATACAAGCCATGGTTTAGCACCATATGTGAACAAAGACTAAATATAATAGAATGCTTTGATTATTTGTTTGACCAGAGAATGAAGTTTGAGAATCAACTTTAAAGTCACCAGCTGACCTCTCAGTTCAATTGACAGAATTGTAGTGGTAATAAAATGAAGTAAGGTTCTCGTATATGTCACCTTGAACTCTGAGATGATGCTGTCACACGAGTACGACTTTATCATTCAAAAGAAACAAAGTATATTAGTTGTGTCATTTACACGATGATGTCATGATGAATTGACATCACTGACACCTTCTACTCTCTAAACCCGCCCCCCTCCATTAATCTGCCTAGTATTCCTCTCTTTGAAACTTGAGATCTCTGGATTAACAGTGGGAAAATACAATTAGGCTTTAATTGCCACCATCTACAGCCCACCCATCAGAGATAATGGACTTGTAGTTCAACAAAAACTAGAAGGCCACAGGCTCCTCACACTTGTTCAGTTTGGCCTTTGGCAAGCCAGTCTTTCAGATTTAGATATTGCATCCTTTAGTTATTACTGTACTGACTGACTTTACAAGATAAAATAATTGTACTCATCAGCCAAGAAGATCATGGTGGTGATTCCTTAAGTGAAATGTAAATGCCTGCCTCAGTTCCTTCCTTTAGTGATGTCTCCCCACTATGTTCTGAATATTTCTTTGTCAGTAGTAACTTTCAAACTTCTGTTTCATGTTCCCAAAGCACTTTTAACTACTTTTGTAGCTATTAGAAGAAATTCCTAAATCTGCTGATATCTGAAAAAATATTCAGAATATTAAAGCAATATTCATTGCGGCCGCGCAAGTTGTAATGGGGGTTTCCCGATACTCCCATGTAACACCTCTACTCCGTGAGCTGCATTGGCTTCCGGAGGTCGGGGGCAGTTCTCAGCTCCACCGGCAGCTGGTTCCAGAGGGCAGGCGCTCCCACCGAGAAGGCCCTATCCCTGGGTGTCACCCGCCGGCAATCTCTTACCGGCGGGACCCTAATTTGGTTCTTAATTTTTGTATTTTGGATTTTTAATTCCCTGTAAACCGCCCTGAGTCCTCAGGGAATAGGGCGGTATATAAATATAACTAAATAAATAAATAAATAAATAAGACAGGGCTTGGGAATGATGGCCATTTTATGACTTGTGGATTTCAACTCCCAGGCCACAACTCATAAAGGGACCATTGTTCCCCACCTCTGCTTTAAGAGGACCCCGAATCTTTTTTTATGAAATAAAAACAAAATGCTTGTTTTATCTGGATGTGTTGTTGCTGAGGAATCTTCACATGATTGCTGAATACAAACAATTCTAATATACAATGTATACAAAATAGTTTACTGAAAATAATTTGAGGGACAAGAATTCATGAATGGAAGCAGTTTTAAACTAGGTAAGCACTGAAATAATAATGCTAGATGGAATGAAGCTGTATAATTCAAGTCTCTGTAAATTTTAGATAGAATAGAACTAATTCTTGTTTTATGGAATTACACCAATTCCACAGGCAGTATTCCTTAATTATTATTCTCATAATTGGGACTCCCTCAGTTGAGTGGAATTATAATTTGTTTCAGGCAAATGGTCCAGTGATTCTATATGTTATAGTTACCTTTCCATATATACTTTGGTATCTTTATAAAAATATTTTGGGTATAGGAAGTTGGGATAAAAATAAATTAATAAATAAAAGGGGGAAATGCCAATTTTCGATGATGTTTTTAATCCAACCTTACTCAACCTGGTGCCTTACGGATGTTGTATTGTGAATCCCATCCATTGGCAGTGTAAATTCAATGGCATTGACTATTGAGCAATCACAATAACCTGTCGACCTCAAAAGGATGGCAACATTTAGACAGAAAACTAAAAATTACATCTGCATCTTTCTTTGTCTATAATTTTTCCTTATTTGTCTAAAAGATATGTCTTTTGATTCTCTTCTTGATAGGGTATAACCAGCTAGGGGCTAGACTTTGCTTATCCCTATAATATATTTCCAATAAATGATTTTATATTCTGTTATATTTATAAACCCTGCTTCACTAATGATTGTTCAGGTCAGTTTCACATACCCATACAGAACACTTTAATTTATAACACGGTCTGGTTCAACCAATATGGATATTATAGTCCAAACCAACTAGAAAGTGTTGGGAGATAAGTAAGGTTTTACACTTAGGCAAGAAAAACAAAATGCAGAGGTATAGAATACAGTAGGTGGTACCTTGCTCAAAAGCAGTAACTGTGAGAGGCATCTAGGAGCCCTAATGGATAACCACTTAAATACTTTCCAGAAGTGTGCTGCGGCTGCAAAAACAGCCAATGCAGTCCTAGGCTACATCAACAGAGGGATAGTAATAAGATCACATGAAGTGTTCATACCACTTTATGCTGCTTTGGCAAGACCACACTTGAAATACTGCATCCCATTCTGGTCACCGTGAAACAAAAAAGATGTTGAGACTCTAAAATAGTACAGAGAACAGCAACAGAGATGATTAGGAAACTGGGGCTAAAAATATGAAGAAGGTTGCAGGAATTGGTCTAACCAAGAGAAGGACTAAGGGTGACATAATAGCAGTTTCCCATTATATAAGGGGCTGTCACAAAGAAAAGGGAGTCAATCAAGAGTAATTTCCTGATAGTGAGAACAATTAATCGGGAATGGCTTGCCCCCAGAAGTTGTGGGCGTTCCATCACTGGAGGTTTTTAAGAAGAGATTGGACAAACACTTGCCTGAAATGGTGTAGGGTCTCCTGCCTTAACAGGGAGTTGGACAAGAAGACTGCCAAGATCTCTTCCAACTCTGTTGTTCTGTTATTCTTTGAGATATTTGCTCAGTTATTTAGATTTTTTTTTGCTTGAATTGATAAATGATAAAAGCAGCATTGCCACATTGTGATAAAAATTCACCCTCCTTTGAAACTGTATTGTAATGCCTTATGCAATAGAAAAGGGGAAAAGGTTGTATCACAATGACAAAATGCTATTTTTATCATTTTGATGAAAGACTTTAATCCAGTGGTTGTCACTGATTAGAAGGAACTATAGCAGCAAAATTTCTTTAGCTTAAGGAGGAAGCTAATATTGTGGCAGAATAGGGTAAGATGAAGTGATAAAATGTATATTAATATATAAATAAGACAGAAGTACTTGTAAAAAAATAAATATTACTGAGTTTATATGGTGATTTCCACAGGCAGGATGCTAGAAATTTATTGGCACTCAGGTAAGTAATTCTGTTTCAATTCAGCTCAAAATATATTTTATACCCATACACACGGGTTTATTGTCTGACACAACAAAAATTAGCATTCTGGTTTCTTTCCTGCATGAAATGTATTTGATTTCTTTCACTGTTTCTCTCTGAATTATTAAGATCCATGTTCCTTTCTTTTCTTACATAGCTGAAGTTCTTCTCATTACCTAAAATAAGGTATTTATTAGCTCCGGCAGATACCTGGAGGGCAGACACTCTGTTTGAAGGTTATTCAGATCTGAATGTCATTACTTTGCCTTGTAAGCTGGAGAAAAATATATTTTTCTTTTAGAAAATTTATTTCCAAATCACATCAAATAATGTTTGCATAGCTAGGTGCAGACTCTGAATACTAATCAAGTTCTTTCCTTCAGTGTTATTGTTATGGCTTCTTTTCCTGAGGATGTTACTTACAGCATTTTTAGGTAAGGTACCTACCTATAGCTTGGTTCATAGTTGCAGGCAAAGCTACAATCAGGTTTGAACAATTTTGCCAAGATTGCCTAAGATGATTTATTGTAAACTGGAAATCTTGATCTTTAGTTTAGCTAGTTGAAATCATTAAAAATGATTAAAAGAACTATAACTTGGTGTGATGTCTAATTCCAAACTTTCATGCATGTGTGGAGCACATTCACTAATCTACAATGTCCAAAATTTCTACTCAGGGCTGCCAATGTCATGGTATTTAAAAATGCTGGATGGAAATTCTGTTAAATATAGTCCCAACAAATCTAGAGAAGACTAGGCTCAGAAACATATATAACCAACATATATAATTTCTAATATTACACTAATGCATTCTGAAAGAAATAGCTGAGGCAAAAAAATATATTCTCCACTTTAAAGATGCATAGTATCTATATATTCATGTCCAATAAACCCTGGTAGTAAATATTATTTGAGAAGGAAGGTAAAAGGCAGAATAAAGATATTCATTCTGCTAGAGGTTCTTAAGATAATTTAGGAAGCTAGCCTCCTGGTTTATTTTTTAACTGAAGCAATGGTCTCTTCTGAACATAAAAACAAATGAACAAACAGAACCATCCATGGCCAAATTCAAGGCTAATAAACACACAAACACCTATCCACACACATTTGGATAATAACCGTCAGCAAATGTTATATTATACTTAAACCCATTTTAAGTAACAGAGCTTACCCATCTGAAGTACTGTTGAGTTTTGATTTTCATTAATTATATTATCATTATGCTATGCAGATATGATCCAATAATTATAGTGTTGGAATTTGGCTATCAGGCAATCAATTAGTTACATTTGACTTTGCCTTAGAACTTGTAAATTTGTTTTGAAGGCCTTATAGTAGATATCAATTGTGACAGGTTATTTTCAGAATAATTCCAGGCATTATAGGTTATTATATTAAAGAGTTTCTCACAAATCAGGTATTTATTTCTTTTATCAGTGATAAAAACATCTGTTAGTGAGCTTAGTGACATGCTTATATTGGGAACTAGAGATTTAATAAGCCTGCAGAATCTTCTATTAGTTCCAGAATTTATTCTCTTTGAATATTTAAATTCTGATTCTCAGTTATAGTACATGTGCTATCATTGGCCCTTGTAGGTGCTCAAAAAAGATGGAATATTCCCTGCATGAAGTCTCCCAATATAGCCTCCCCACATGACATCATTCAAATGATGTCAGCCTCTTAGGGCAGTCATATGAATAGCACAGATATTGCTACACACATGGATGTCTAAAGCACTCTGATATCAATTGAATGATGTTATGGACTGTGGGGCTTACCAAGAAGATTCTGAGGTTGAGAATTTCTTTTGGAACATTTGAACAGGGCTAGAGGAGACAGGAGCAGAATAATTTTCATCCAGGTTTTGGGGCCCTTTCAGAGGCTGTGTGTAGAAATGGGTGAGTGTAGGAAACTTAATTTTGGCCATTTTGTCACTGAATTTTAGTGGTCAGATGTTGGATTGCTGGAGGGATGAAGATAGTCTACAGTTCATTCAATAGCATAAACATACCAGCAGTAATGTATAGTTTGCAGAAAAATAAACAATATCAGATTTTGTCTGTTTTGCCTTGAAACACCATTGCTACCTGCAGCTGTTTTTTGTGAAAATCAAAAAGAAAAAGAAAAGAAAAGAAAAGCAATCACTGATTTAGTTGTTTCTGTACTTGATTCTTGTCAGATATTGCTAAGCCTGCTTGATACAGTTTAAAGACTATAGTGAATCTCATTACTTTCTCCTGAAATGAACATTCTGTGCTCTGCAGGAGCAGACAGACAATCCATCGGGGCTGTCTTAAGAGTTGCTACACTTAGACTTGCCCTAAAACATGTTGACAAATTGAGTGTTAAGGATCCTTTTCTTCCCAGCTTTGCTAGCTAAAATTCTCCCAGAATGACCCTGTGGGTTAGGAACATCCATCTTTCCTTAGACATTTGTGGAAATAATTGTTTTAAAGCAAAGAGTGTGGGAAAACAATTGGACAAGGCTTGTCTCTGATTTATGTTAGAGGAATTCAAATGGCAGACAGAGAATAGGATCTATTTGGAGGTATATCATTGACCTAGCATAGACCACTCTGCCTTTGGACAGGTCATTTGAAGCCATATAGGTTCAAACAAATAGCACTGAAAGAAAAATAGTTCAGAAAGGAAAAACCATAAGCCTGTTGCAGTTATATTGTTCTATTGCCACAGTCTCAAAGGCTGCTGAACCATCTGGTTCTATTTTTAGCTTTTTCCCCCCATTCAGCCTATCTTATTTTGATTATGAAGGCTCTGCAGCCTTTTGCATGCTGCAAGGATGACTAGAGAATATATACAGATAGTGGCCCTTAGGTTAGTCACCTCCAAACTCTGGGTCATTCCAAGTGTGTTGGAATTCCATCTCTCCATGGCTATTGGGGAACTGACCACACACATCTAAAATGCACCAGGCGAGGCAAGATTACATTTATAACTACTAGAACTAAATCTGGAATCATAAGATAAGGATGAGATTGTAGATTATGCATTCATGTAGGATTTGATAGGAGACTGTACTGTTTTCTACATGAGAAATTGGCATGGTGATGAGAAAGATAACTCAGCTATCACTGGTGGCCAGGGAGATATATCAAGCCTGAAGGCCCTCTGTACTTTTTGCCAAGTTCAATCTGTTCAGAAAATACATAACTGGAAGCAAACCTCTGTTTTAGAAAATGATTGGCGCATTTTCCTTTGCACTGCTGTCATCTTGTCTAGATCTGCTGTCAGGCATTCTACTTGTACTATCAGAGGGGATAGTAAAATGGCAAGCAAATACAATACATGGCGTATCAGATAAACAAGATATCAGGGTATGGAAAAGCAGATTCCACATATTTTCATCATTCTGTGATATTAATCTGTTATTATATTTTTACCTTTGCTCAAATGTAACAAAATAAAATTTGCAAGATGTATATTTATAAGAAGAAATTACACTCATATCAAGTCCCATCAAAACAAAATCCTAAGATTTGTTTAATATAGGTTCCACTAAAGTCTGAACATTTTTGTTTCGAATGTTCAAATATTACTTTATCTGTGTTTTCTTTAGTTACATATCTCAGATTGGATTCTTATTCCAGAATTAGCACTCTCGCTTGTGGAGTTCCTCAGGGATCGGTCCTCTCGCCCCTCCTGTTCAACATCTATATGAAACCGCTGGGTGAGATCATTCGTGGTTTTGGAGTTGGGTATCATCAATATGTTGTGACTCAGGGCCAGCCTGTGGTTTCGGCAGCCGGCTCAGATGTGTCGGAGGACTCAGATGAGGGGGAGGAGGACCGTGTGGGAGACGAACCGGTTGATGATGGTGTGGAGGCTTGGCAGAGTTCCCAGCCGGGGCCCTCTTCTCAGCTGCGTGAGCCCGATAGTGCGGAAGATGATGACCCATAGCTGGTCCTGTTCAAGGACGCCCGACGCAGGAGGCAGTCGAGCAGGAACAAACAAAGAAAGAATGTCGGACTCCTCGGGAGGAGGCACAGGGAGACCACGCCCTGAGCTCTCTATAAAAGGAGTGTTTGGGGAGGGGCTGGTTGCTGAAAGCAACTTTTCCGCTTGAGAAGACAAGCTCTAGTGTTTTTGTTAACTGCGTAATTAAATCTTGGCAGAAGCCTTTTAGCCTTGGACGCTCTCCAGTCTCTTCTTTTTGAATAGGGGTTTGCTAGAAGAGGGCTGGTTCAGAACACAATATGCCGATGATACCCAACTTTTTATTTCGACCCCAAACCACCCCAGTGATGCCCTCGCTGTGATGTCCCGTTGCCTGGAGGCGGTTCGGGTCTGGATGGGGAGGAACAGACTTCAACTCAACCCTGACAAGACTGAGTGGCTGTACATTCCGGCATCCCGGGACATTCAAAATGTTCCATCTCTTTCTATGGGGGGTGAGCTCTTACCCCCCGTGGATAGGGCTCGCAACTTGGGAGTCCTCCTAGATTCACAGCTTACCCTGGAAGATCATATAGTGGCCGTGACTAGGGGGGCTTTCGCCCAGGCTCGCCTGGTGCGCCAGTTGCGGCCCTATCTGAACCGGGATGCCCTGTGTACGGTCACTCATGCGCTCGTGACCTCTCGCCTTGACTACTGTAATGCTCTCTACATGGGGCTTCCCTTGAAGACCACTCGGAGGCTCCAACTGGTACAGAATGCGGCCGCGAGAGTTGTCTTGGGAGTTTCCCGGTACTCCCATGTTACACCTTTACTCCACGAGCTGCATTGGTTGCCAGTTGTCTTTCGGGTGAGGTTCAAGGTTTTGGTTACGATCTTTAAGTCCTTACATGGCATGGGTCCGGGATACCTCAGGGACCACCTGCTGCCGGCATCAACTCCCCTCCACCTTGTGCGTTCCCACAGAGAGGGCCTCCTCAGGGTGCCGCCAGTCAAGGAATGCCGACTGGTGGCCCCCAGGGGGAGGGCCTTCTCTGTGGGCGCTCCGGCATTATGGAACCAACTCCCGGTGGAGCTCCGGACGGCATCAGACCTCCGAACTTTCCGTCGTGGCCTGAAGACCCACCTATTTGAAATGGCTGGTCTGGCTTGACGGGGGATTATGGGTTTTAATTTGTCGTTTTAGATTTGTATTACGGTTTTTAACTGGGCATGGGTTTAATCTTTTTTAATTTTTGTATTGTCTTTTTTATATATGCCCTGTGAACCGCCCTGAGTCCCTACCAAGGAGAAGGGCGGTATACAAATTAAATAAAACTTAAAACTTAAACTTAAACTTATTTGTGAGAATTGTTACAAAGAGCTGGTGTTAATGAAAAGTCCAGCAGATGGTGGTGTGTAGCTGCAAAATGACTGGGACAGACATTCACCTATTCAGACCTTTGCTTTCTGGAAGAATCTGAAGAAAATGCTGAAGCTGGATCAGGATCACTCTTCCAAATGTAAAATGGGGGTAGGGGAGTTAGAAAAAGCATAGGGCAGGAGGAGATTGCTAAGTCAGTTTGAGTCTTCCATCACAACATAACCACCACCCCCCCCAATTTTTCTTTAGTGATAAAAATAGATAAAATTACAGGGAAATGCCTGATAATTACAAACATATGACATTACTAGTAGATCTCTAAAATAAGGTAGGGTGACTATACAATGTAAGCTACTTTTGGAAGCACCCATACATTTCAGTTCATTTTCTCTTAAAGTCAAAATGCTCAGGAATCACTTAATATTTTCACCCATTACTGAAAGAAACTGTGAACCATTAATCATTTGTATCTTCCAATATTGCTTCTGAAAGTGTAGCAAAAACAATTTTATCTCAGGCCTGTTATTACAAAAATTGCCTGTTATACTATTTCCAAGGACAAGGTATGTAACCTTATTGTTAGAATCTTTGGTGACTATACTGTATGTTGGCATCATTATGGATGACAGAATGAGAAGAAGTCTGTACTCCTCCATCTGTGACTGTTATCCAACTTATACGATCATTTCAGGAAAAAAGGTAATTGCTTTGTACATTTACACTTAACTTTTCTGAAGAAAGCTACGTGCCCATAAGATTTTTTATAATTCAGTGAGTGTACAACAGAATCAACTCAGGAAAAATATGTTTTTAAATTAAAAGATTTTGGTCACACATACACAAACAATTTACTGCATAGCAGCAACTTTGCACTTTGCTTCAGGTTAAGTAGTCATACAGCATAGATTTTAGAAGATAGTGAACAAAATAACACATAATGATTCATTCACAGACTTATAGTAGGCCAGGGTTCGTGGCTTAAAGAAGTGGTTTGTAAAGTGTGCCCATATCAGGCCACTTTAGATTCACAATATAGTTTGGATAATACAGATTTTAATTTAATTTCATCTCTGGGGGAGATGGGTTATTTAGAAATATAAAATATAAATAAATTAATATTGATATTTAATCATGAATCCTGGATTGTGAGTTTTTATTTCTGACAACCTTGGTGTTGGGGACAAGGGAGGGAAACAACAAAGCACACTTGCAGTAATTTGCAATTGTTGGATTGTGTTGGGTAGCCTGTGTTTTCTTCAATGGGTGAATTATTTTCAAAGTATCTCACCTCTTGAATTATCAAAATAATTCACCTGATGAAGAAAACCTCTGAATTACTGGTAACAGTAAATACTTTATTTTATGAGATGCAACAAATCTTTGTGTGAGCCATGAATTGGTAAGGCCACACTTGGAATACTGCATCCAGTTTTGGTCACCATGATGTAAAAAAGATGTTGAGGCTCTAGAAAGAGTACAGAGAAGAACAACAAAGATGATCAGGGGACTGAAGGCTAAAACATATAAAGAATGGTTGCTGGAATTGGGTATGTCTAGTTTAATGAAGAGAAGGATGAGGGGGGACATGATAGCAGTGTTCCAATATCTCAGGGGCTGCCACAAAGAAGAGGGAGCTATGCTCCAAAGCATCTGAGGGCAGGACAAGAAGCAATAGTTGGAAACTAATCAAGGAGAGAAGCAACCTAGAACTATGAAGAAATTTCTTGACACTTAGAACAATTAATCAGTGGAACAACCTGCCTCCAGAAACGGTGAATGCTACAACACTAGAAGTTTTAAAGAAGAGATTGGACAACCATTTGTCTGAAATGGTATAGGGTTTCCTGCCTAAGCAGGGTGTTGCACTAGAAGACCTCCAAGGTCCCTTCCAATTCTCTATTCTATTCTATTCTATTCTATTCTATTCTATTCTATTCTATTCTATTCTATTCTATTCTATTCTATTCTATTCTATTCTATTCTATTCTATTCTATTCTATTCTATTCTTTGTTGAACTCATCCAATTGATCTTTAATAATCTTTCAAATACAAACATTTAAAGGCACCTTAAAAGTTTTTGTTTTCACAGCAGCTAAATCTGAATTGGACCTTAATTTATGTTCTGGAGATGACCATTTGTTTTCTAAAGTATATAAAGTGCTACTTAAGATGAACCTAGAAGATGCATATGTTAAAGACTGTATGTTAAAATGGGCAAACCTTTTTGTTATAATATAATGCTAGAGAAAAGGGAGATTGTATGGATGAATGGAGTAAAATTCACATTAAATTATAGTTTGAAAGAAAACTTTTACAAAATAATGTATCATTGGTACCTGATTCCAAATAGACAAGCGAAAATGTATAAAGGGATTTCTAATAAGTGCTAGAAATGTAATCAAAATCCAGGTTCATTTTATCATATGTGGTTGTCTTGCAAATGTGTGAAAACATAATGATTATATAACACAGATGACAAAAAGATAAAATATGTTGTCAGCGCTGTCCTTATTCAAATATCATAATGTCAGAACTGGTAGCCACTTTTAAGATCCTACTTTTGGCCCTTGAGGAAAGAGTTGGCATTCCAATTTGAGCACAATGCTGCTTTCAAATAAATCTTTATACTTAATAAGATTTTTTTTCTTTGCAATGCAGGGTTCACAAAAAGGGGGGAAGGGCTTAGTATACTGGTTTTCATGTCTGCCTTTGATGGAGATTGGAATAAATATATATTCCTGATTGTTGTTATTGTTGACAATTTCTAGTTTAGATGGAAGCTGTGATTTATGATGGGCCTCCTTTTCTAATAAAGACTCATCTCAAAGTGCCATGATATAGTTGCTCAGTCTGGAACTGAGAAGATGGAATATTTTGGATCTCTTGGGCTGCTCTCAAGAATACTACCTAGCTTAACTGAACTTTTGATGGGTAAGTGAGCAGAATCTTCAAAAAAAGAGCTTCAGGAGTGTGTCTGATTTGATGAATATCTGGGACTACCCATAATGTACATTTAATAGAAAAATGTATTTTCCTTAGTAACCTTCTTTGATATTATATTTGTGTGAAAAGTTCTCAAACCTCTTACCTAATTCTAATTGTGGCTTGGGAAAAAAACCCTTTAATCTTCTACTATTCAAGTGATAAAACAGAATATTTTACACTGGATTAGTACAGCCTTTCTTTAAAGTTCTTTTTTGAGCTGCCTGCAATATATGATTAAAATGGATTTGTCCTTTCTAGTCTTGTGTGAAATATTGATAAAAGAACACAGTGATATCAGAAAATGGTGATGATACCAGGGGCAATGAGAAAATGAGCAACTGGCAGCAGTTAAGGTTTTGGGACAAATACAGTAGACCATGGGTCTGCAACCTTGACAACTTTAAGACTTGTGGACTTCAGCTCCCAGAATTCCACAGCCAGCACTGTGGAATTCTGGAAGCTGAAGTCCACAAGTCTTAAAGTTGTCAAGATTGCAGAACCCGGCAGTAGATGTTGAAAGCACAATCTTTAGCATGAGAAAGATCCAAAGGCAATGATTCTGCTGCATCATTTAGCAGATCTTGCATTTTCTGCTAAGCAGCCTTAAGTGATGTCTCTGCTACTATGATCTTTGTATGTTTGCCACACGTTGTTTTCTTGCAGTTTGGGGTAGAAACCCATGCAGACAGAGAGGGGAGGATCAGACTAGTCAGTACTAGAAAGCAAACATTGGCATCTTTGAAGATGTAAAGTATCTGATGAAGTTTATTCTCCCCAATCCCTTGAGCATTTTAGGGGCTTGGGTTGACAAAAAAGCAGACTCTCTGGAGTTCAAACAATGAATTCAAAGAAACTCACTAAATAAAATATCTAACCAAGGAAGGAAATTGACCTGGAAACAATAGTTTGAGGCTTGTTCTCCTACTCTTACTTAAAACTGTCAGCCTTGTTTATGAGCATATAACAAATTTCCCTCCGAGTAAAGGTTTCCAACGTGAGGAGGACCCAGCTCTCTTCTCTGCAACGAGTGAGTCCTGGCCTGGCAGCACAGAAATGTGGAGGAGTTTGCTTATATAGGCCTCATATGGGTACTGCAATGGGTGCTTTTTCGGCAGGTTTCTCTTAGTCATCTCCTAGCATCTCCTTCAGCTTCTTCTCCAACCCCTTCACCTGCTCTTACTTCAGAGCAGTCTTTCTGCTTAGTAGACATTGCTGTCTTCAGGCACTGATATTATGGAGCTATGGCTTATTCACAGCTATGGTGAAGATGCTGGTGTTTTTTGTCACCACATATTTTTTTTTGCACTACATTGCAATGGTGTAAAACTGAGGCTGAGTCACCAGCTTTCTAAAATCTGAGGTGCAGAAGGTATGCTATCTTGCCAAAAGCTGCTGCTGAACAAAAGTTTTGATATGATGATAGAGGAAATTTACATAAATACATAGGAAGCAATCTTATTAGTTTAAATTTTGCAGCCTTTCTTCGTGCCACTGAAAAATTAAGCAGTATTACTTTTGGCCTGAAAATGGTTTAGTGCCCTTCCTCCCACATTTTTTTTAAAAAGTTTTGCAATGCTAGAATGAACAGCTAAGCAAAGGTTATTTCCTAATTACTGCATGGCCTCTCCCATTCTCTTCTAAAGCATGACTTTTGTTGCTGGTGATAGGATACTGGCTGCCAGAGAACATCTTTTTTGTTTTAGGGGCATTTGTGGAGGGGAAAGTGAAAAAAAAAGTCAAGATGAAAGGCACAACAGTGTGAGTAAATAGTTGGGGCTTTAGCTGTGGTTATCATCTTGCTTTTTGAACCTCCACCCCCAATGTCTCTGGTCTGTCTGTCTATATATACACATAACAGGCTGAGATTTGTATTTGCTGTATTTGATCATTCTCATATCTTGAATAATTCACCAGTCTTTTTCTACTTCCTCATTTCTGGCCTTTTTCACTTTAGGATTGCTGTATTACATCTCTTTGAATTATGTCAGATAAGAAACAGCAAAAGTAACATGAGGTTAAAATAGAAAATTTATAATGGGCTCATTAGAAATTCAAACAGATCTTTCTCTCTCTCTTACACAGAAACTCTGGCTCAGCTGCAAAACTCTATACTTTCATTGCCCTCCCTTCCCAAGAATTCATTTAGTAGACTTTATTAAAACTGTGTTGTTTAGTGGCATTTTTTGTTTCAGTTTTGAATTAGATGAAAACATATTTAAGTTTTTACAGTGATTTTATTGTCAAATTTCTTTGGAAGCATTGGAATGAAAATATTATTTTGATTTAAAAAATATCTTCTGTTGTGTATCTGCATATGTTTTGTTAAAAATAGTGTTGTTAATTGATAGATTAGTAAAATATTTATTGGATTAAACAGTGTAGCTCAGTATTCCAATTAATAAGGCTATTAGTTAAAAGCACATATATTATTTACTGGGACATTTCTTCATTGTTATTACTGGAAAAGGGAATTGCTGACAAAATGTTACAGATGGGTTTTCCTTTTGCAATGGATACTAACATTTATCTCCACCAAAATCTGAGGACACCATAAACAAATGTAAATAGAATCAATTATTTAAAATAGTTGGCTAACCAACTCTCCTTTAGTTATTTGATTACATTAATATAAATGTTTGGCAGACATTTCCATTCTTAGATTATGGACATTCAGTAGAAGATTCTACTTCTGAAGAACATTGATGGGTTATGCTGCAGAACTTAGCTGAAATGACTCCAGTGTTTCCGGATATTTATTTCTTTTTATTTATTTATTTATTTATTTATTTATTTATTTATTTATTTATTTATTTATTTGTTTGTTTGTTTTATATACCGCCCTTCTCCCGAGGGACTCGGGGCGGTGTACAGAGCAACGTATGAATACAGTTAAACAATATTAAAAACAAATGAACCCCAAGAACTGTCAGGCCAGGCCGGCCTGTTGGAACAGGTAAGTTTTTAAATCGTGCCAGAAGGTGCGAAGGTCGGGGGCCATCCGGATATCGGTAGGCAAGCTGTTCCAGAGGGTTGGCGCACCCACTGAGAATGCCCTCCCCCTGGGGTCCACCAGCCGGCATTCTTTGACCGGTGGCACTCTGAGGAGGCCCTCTCTGTGGGAGCGCACAGGACGGTGCAGTGTTGACGTTGGCAGTAGGTGCTCCCGTAGGTATTCCGGACCCATGCCATGTAGGGCTTTGTATGTCATCATTAGCACCTTGAATTTCACTCGGAAGGCAACCGGAAACCAGTGCAGCTCACAGAGGAGAGGTGTGATATGGGAGTATCGGGAGACTCCCAGAAGTGTTCGTGCAGCTGCACTCTGCACCAGCTGAAGCTTCCGAGTGGCTTTCAAGGGCAGCCCCATGTAGAGAGCGTTCCAGTAGTCAAGGTGAGAGGTCACAAGTGCATGGGTGACTGTACGCAAGGCATCCAGGTCCAGATAAGGTCGTAGTTGGCGCACCAGCCGAACCCAAGTGAAGGCCCCCCTGGTCACAGCTCCTATGTGATCTTCCAAGGATAGCTGTGAGTCTAGGAGGACACCCAAGTTGCGGGCCCTATCAACAGGGGGTAATAACTCACCCCCGATGTTAAGGGATGGGATGCTCTGAGTATCCTGGCATGCCGGTATGTACAGCCATTCAGTCTTGTCCGGGTTGAGTTGAAGCCTGTTCCTCCCCATCCATTCCCGAACCGCTTCCAGGCAACGGGACATCACGTCGATGGCATCACTGATGCTGTTTGGAGTTGAGATGAAAAGCTGGGTGTCATCAGCATACTGATGGTACCCTACTCTAAAACCACAAATGATCTCATCTAGCGGTTTCATGTAGATGTTGAACAGGAGAGGCGAGAGAACTGACCCCTGAGGGACTCCGCAAACGAGAGGCCTCGGAGTCGACCACTGTCCCCCTGCCAACACTGACTGCGAGCGTCCCAGGAGAAAGGAGGAAAACCACCGCAGAACCGTGCCTCCCACTCCCAATCCCCTGAGGCGCCGCAGCAAGATACCATGGTCGATGGTATCGAAAGCCACCGAAAGGTCTAATAAGACTAGGACAGAGGAATGGCCCCTGTCCCGGGCTCTCCAGAGATCATTCATCAGAGCGACCAATGCCGTCTCCGTGCTGTAGCCCGGCCTGAAGCCCGATTGGCACGGGTCTAGATAATCCGCTTCATCCAGGACCTGAGGAAGCTGATGCGCCACCACACTCTCAACAACCTTCGCAAGGAAGCAAAGATTGGAGACTGGACGAAAGTTATTCAATGAAGTTGGGTCCAAGGTGGGCTTCTTGAGGAGAGGTCTCACCACCGCCTCCTTCAAGGAGGCGGGGAAGTGACCCTCACTCAGAGAAGCAGAGATGACCGCCTGAAACCAGCCTCGTGTCCCCTCTCGAGCTGCATAAGCCAGCCAGGAAGGGCACGGGTCCAGTAAGCATGTGGAGGAGCTCAACCTCCTCATAGTCCTGTCCACTTCCTTTGGAGTCACAGGATCAAATTCCTCCCAGATGACATCGACAAGACTGCCCATGTCCTGTTCCTCAGGCTCTGCCCAGTTGGAGTCCAGGCCGGTTCGAATCCGAGCGATTTTATCCAACAGATATTGACCGAATTCCTCGGCTCGACCCTGTAAGGGTTCCTCCCTCACCTCTTGGTTCAGAAGGGAGTGAGTCACTCTGAACAGGGCAGCCGGGCGATTATCTGCGGATGCGATGAGGGTGGAGAAGTAATTGGATCTCGCCACCCTTATCGCTGCGAGATAAGACCTGGTGTGGCTTCTTAGTCGCAACCGGTCAGCTTCAGATCGACTGGATCTCCAACGGCTCTCTAGGCCCCGTCTCCTACGCTTCATCTCCCGGAGCTTCGCGGTGAACCATGGGGCTCGCTGGGATCTGCGCCGGGTCAGGGGCCGCAGGGGTACAACTCAGTCAAGTGCCTCTGTGGCTGCCCTTTCCCAGGCTTCCACTAAGGCATCTGCCGAGCTGTGAGCAGGGAGTGCAGGTGGGTTCCCAAGCGCTGCCTGGAACCTATCAGGGTCCATTAGGCGCCTGGGGCGGTACCATCTGGTTGGCTCCGCGCACCCACGGCGGGGGGTGGCAAAGCGGAAGTCTAGCCGTAGGAGGTGGTGATCGGTCCATGACGGGCGTAACGGTTGGGGAGCCCCCACCAATATCATCACGCCACTGTCCAGATAGGAGCACCAAGTCGGGGGTGTGGCCTCCCTCATGAGTCAGTCCTGAAATTATTTGCGACAGGTCCATGGCCGTCATGGAAGCCATGAACTCCCGAGCTAGTTCGGACGATCCTCCTAGGGATGGTAGGTTGAAGTCGCCCAAAACCATGAGTTTGGGGAATTCAACCACCAACCCCGAGAGGACATTGAGTAGCTTAGGCAGGGCTGCCGCTGCGCGGTTAGGTGGAAGGTACACCAGCAGCAGGCCCAACTGCGCCCCAGGGCCGTATCTCAGAAAGAGAGACTCACACCCGACTATCTGAGGGACGGTGGTCTCCCACGGGCTAAGGGTCTCCCTGATGATTACTGCCACTCCTCCGCCCCTACCATGGGCCCGAGGCTGGTGCAGCACCCGGAAACCAGGTGGGCAGAGGTCAACCAGAGGGACACCACCCTCTGGGCCCAGCCAGGTTTCCGTGATGCAAGCCAGGTCTGCGTGCTCACTCTCCACTAGGTCTCGCACAAGAGGAGCCTTATTAGCAATGGACCTGGCATTTAGGTAGACCAGCCTGAGCTCAGGAGGCTCCACATTTTTGCTCCCGGGTCCTCGGGGAAAGTACAGAGGGTCGGAGCGTCTCACCGCTTGTAGAAAGCGGAGACGACCCTCCCGGTGTCGATACGGCCCTCTGCTTGTGCACCTTCTGCCGTTCCCCACCGTCCTGGGAATTGGTTGTCCGTCAGCTCGCCACTGGGCTTTGTCGGAGACTGAACCCCGCTCCTCACCTTCGCGAACGATCGTAGGCCTGGCCTGTGCTATGGTTGTTGCAAGGCCCCCCTTTGCCGAACAACCATAGTCCTCTCCCACCCACCTCCCTAACCCGACAAAAAACTTAACTAAGAACTTAACCAGGGGCCTCTTGTTGGACTTATGCTGGAGGCCCCTGACCCTGCCCGGCCATCTCTCAGAAGCCCAGTGTTCGGGCCCTTCCTCGAGATTGGAGGTGGTAGCGAAGGCGGGTCGCACCCAGGAGATTGGGGAACCCCTGAGGGCGAGCAGTTCTGTGCTGCAGTAGTGCAAGAGCATAGAATCATGAGGATTCCGGGAAGGCAGTCCCCTAGATGATTAGCAGGAGGGTCGAGTCGGGTAGGTGGGTATCTGGACCGTCACCCAGCCACTGCCACTTGGCCGGGTGAACCCCAGAAGCAGGCCGCTCCCCATCCTCTCACGATGGGTTGTGACTCTGTTTCCGGGGGTGGTCCAGAACGCACTCTGGGTGAAGCATACCCCATAGAGCTCCCACCTCTATGGGGCTGCAGGTGTAAGGTCAAGCCACTCTGCCACCGTGGCTTGCACCCAGGCCCATCATGTCCTGTGGGGAGAGGGTGGGCAAGGAAGGTTGAGGGTGGGCAGAAGGCAAGGTGGTAAGGTTCTTCGACTGGCGTCGGCTTCAGTGGTACAGCCGCCCCTACAGTTCCTTCACCATACTGATATTCTGGGTGTTGTTCCCGGCCGCAGCTCCATAGGCCCCTGTTGGTTGGAGACCGTCCAGAGCTTGGCCTCCCCGAGGTACGGGAGTCCCAGATGCCATGTCGCTGCCTCTGTTCCAAGTGCCTCGAAGAGGGCAGACCATGCCGTGTCCCAGGAGCTCGGGGATGCTGTTGTCAATGTTGCCGCTGTCGCCGTCATCGTCAATGCTGTCTTCACTGATCAGCTGGTCCGCAGCATCTCCTTGATGAAGATCCGTACGGAGATGCCACCGCTGCCCAGGAAAGATTGAGGTGGCCGAGGCATAGAGGGGACGTCGGCACCCACTCGAGACGGCTGCAAACGGTTCAGGGTGCGGGTTGGAGATCTCCCGCCGCCACCGCCGCTGTCGGAGGCCCCTGGAAAAGCTGTCGACCGGGGGTCGGGGCCAAGGAGGCTGAGGGAGAGCAGGGATGCTGGTCCCACTCGTAATGGGTGCAGCGGTTCAGGGGGTGGGCTGGAGGCGCCACGCCGCCGCCATTACCGCCGCTGTCAAAGGACCCTTGGAAAAACGGTCGACCAGGGGCCGGATAAGCTGTCGCCTCGCCGTCGTCCTCGCTGCTGCCGTACAGCTGATCCACGGCGCCTCTTTGGTGTCAATCCCTCAGGGAGGCGGCCGCCGCTCAGGAGCAGACCAAGGTGGCCGAGGCAGAGCAGAGATGCCGGTTCCACTCAAGCGGCTGCAGTGGTTCAGGTGGCGGGCCGGGGACGCCGCGCCGCCGCTGCTCCCGTCGCTGTCAAGGCCAGTAGTGGATCACAAAGAAACCAACCAATGTAGTGAATCACATAGAAACCAACACAGAGTACCTAGTGGAAGTTTTAAGTTTCACTTGCTTTGATTTCATTTACATCACTGGCAGTTTCCATTGTTTTGAATGGATATCCATTTTGATTTCATATATACAGAGAAATGTCTGCATCCACAAATCCATCTTTGATAGGACAGCCCTAATACAATATATCCCAATGGATTTAAGACTATATAATTTGTATAATCTAGCAATTTAGAACCTTCCCTAGTATGCTGGGAAATGCTGGGCCTTCAAGCCCACATATTTTAGAGTTATCTAGGTTAAGAAAGGGACGCGGTGGCTCAGTGGGTTAGGATGCTGAGCTTGTCGATCAGAAGGTCGGCAGTTTGGCGGGTCGAATCCCGAGTGCCATGTAACAGAGTGAGCATCTGTTACTTGTCCCAGCTTCTGCCAACCTAGCAGTTCGAAAGCACGTAAAAATGCAAGTAGAAAAATAGGGACCACTATGGTGGGAAGGTAACAGTGTTCCGTGCGCCTTTGGTGCCTAGTCATGCCAGCCACATGACCACGGAGATGTCCTCGGACAAGCGCTGGCTCTTTGGCTTTGAAACGGAGATGAACACCGGCCCCTAGAGTTGGAAACGACTAGCACGCATGTGCGGGGGAACCTTTACCTTTAGGTTAAGAAAAACTGGTCTAGATTTGCAGAACAATCTATTGAAACTTCTTTAAATATCTTCTATAGAAGTTGATTACAGTTGCTAATTATTTAGTAGGTTTGAAAATCTAGCCTGTATACTACTAGATTTGAAGAAATACAGTATATCCCATAATATCAGTTTCCCATTGTTTCAGGAGTGCATCCTTGAGTCTCTGGAGTTATCGCGCTATTGTGCTGTAGAGGTCAGATAGTAAAAACCTCTAACATCTGCTGGGAAATTCAGCTGGCTTTTTAATTAGCTAGGAAGACTTTTTCCATAGTATTCTTTACTGAAACAATTGATTCATTTATTTAATAACAAAAATACACATTTGGCTACCTTTACGTATTCTAAATAAACATGCTGTTATCAGGGGTTGCAGCATATCTATCATTTTAGGGTTTGTGGTTTTATATTCAGATGATCTTAATTCCAAAGAATTAAATGCCACATTGGTTCCATGGCATAAAAGTATGTTACATCTTAAACAGGAACTGACCTTGAATTACCATCCATTAGGGAGATATCTGGTGCTTCTAGAAGCATACAAGATGGACTGGAAAGTTTATGAACAACAGAAAGAGTCAGGGGAAATGTCTTGACATTATTATGCACATCAGACCTTGATATACTTTTAGAAATTGCTTTGGAATATGCATTCAGGCTGTTAGAACTCCAATAATTCATTCTCAGGTCTCTTCCTATGCTTCCTTATTATCTTTGAGTTGGCAGGAAAATACGTTGCTATGAAAAGTCCAGTATTGTTTTTACAGCCTACCATTACTGTGTGAAACTTGGTCAGTACTGATGCTTCACACAGAGAAACATGGGGTACTTTCAGGCCAGCAAGGGGCAGAATCTCTTCTGTTCTCTCCCCCAGCATCATCTACTGACAGACTCATCCCAGTAGCTTGTGCCTGTTTTCAACAGTGAAGGGACACAGGGCAGAAAACATCCTGCAGCCAAGAAGGCTCCACACACATTTGCACTTCTCAGGTTACCCTGAGGACACAGGTAAACCTCCAAAATGATTTCAACGACTCTCTAAAGGAATGCAAATGACCATCTGTCTGCAAGCAATATAAATCCTTCCATTCCCCACTAACTAGTCAGAGCTGAAGAAGCTTCTTGGATGAGAAGTGAAATGTCTTCGAAAGAAACACAAGAAAATCCAGTTGCCTCCTGAAAAAAAGCACCTTTGGGGCAACCATACCTGGATGACTGAGAATCTCCATAGACATACTGGCAGAAAATGGCCACCAATCTTTCAGCTGAACATATGGGGGTGAGGAAAATGGGGTGGAAGGGACCTTTGTGTTGTTGCGTAAGTGCTGCCACTATTATAAGTCAGAGATTGTTGTATAAAAGTCAGAATGGCTGCTCAATTTGTTCAGCAGTCTGTGCAACTTCCTTTTATTTTAAATTAAAGCTGATTACAATGGAGTGTAAAGGATACAGTGGGAGAGCAGTGCAGACGAAAACTTGCAGACGCTTCTCTTTTGGGGGAAAAAAAAGAGACAATCCTGCTGATACCAATCAGACGACACAGAATAGAATTTAAAGATGGAAGTGACACCGAAATAATAGAAACAATCAGATCTGTATCAGAGTTTATTCTCAAGGGGGTTAATTGTGATAATTGTGCTACATCTGAAGAAGTGAGAAATAACTCATGAAAGTTTATGCTTTTTAATAAAATTTATTAGTCTGAACAGACTGTCAAGTTCCTTCTGACTTTTGGCTACTATAAAAACTAACATTGTCATCCTTTTGAATCCAATAAATCCTTGAGTTCAGTAAATTACAAATTCTGTATAACAGTGAGAATATTGACCTCCTGAAATCCTACATTTTTTACATGGGGTCAAAATGCACAATTCTGAATCCTCTCCCCAATGAAGATTATAGTTGTGCAAAAAAGTATCTACAGCAAAATGGTTGTGAAAATGCAGAGTCCAATGGGCAGATAGCAGTAGTGGTAATGATCCTTCCAAAGTTGTCAGTTCCTTGGGTTAGATCAAATCATGGAACAGACAACACAAAAACTTCTTGAAGTCTATTTTATTGTTTTGGGATATAATAACAGAACTTTGGACCTCTTCCACAGTATCCCTCTGTTTCTTCTTGCACCTAGCAGAATCAGACAGGGTTAAGTTAACCTCCTTTCTCTGGTCATTTACTTATCAGCCCTTGTATTTCTTCCTCAAAAGTATCTTTTCACTCTTTTATAAGATCAGGTCAGCCCGACCAATTGCAGTCCAGCAGATTGCCAACCTTGAAAGACTCCTCTGTTTGCTGTGAATTGTCTATAGAGGTGGTCTGGTGCTGGCATAAGATAGCAAACACTACTTCCATGCTGGAGCTTCTTAGTTCAGTATCAGTCCCCCTCATCAGCAGGCTGGCCCCAGGTTGGAGGAACACTTGGCAAGAGGTTTGTACAGGGTCTTCCCACTGCAACAAACAGGCCATGTGGATCAGACCTTTGGCAATAAAATAAAGGTTGTTTTTTTAAAAAAGCTATTCTTTTCCCTGGATCTTTTATTTAAGCCTACTGTGTAACCTCTCTTTCCTAAATTACTAAAAGGACTTATATTCAGTTTGGTTAAGAGTCATGTAGTGAAGACTTGCAAAATTTCAAATATGATTGAAGTACTTTTACTACCGTAGAAGGTACTTTAGGAGGCAAGAGTCAAAGTAGATGAAGGAACATGCATTAAGATTAAAAAGGCAGAAGTTTAGAAAACTTTGCAAACAAGATCTGAAGTTTGCTGTTGCCTAAGTGTAGTGTATGCTCTTAAAGCATTCACGGAATGTCAGCACAGCAGGGGGCAGGACAGCTCCAGGCTATAACCGCTTTTGGCGGGAAAGCCTGAATAGAGCAAGTCGTTGACAGCCCCAGGGCATGGTCAGCTCTGGCGGGAAGCCAGGGTTTAAATCCATTGGCCACCTGCACTGGCGGGAAGCCCAGGTTTGAATCTATTGGTTGCGATTCACCTGGGCAGGTATAAAGAGACGCCAGGTAACCCCTTTGCCCCAGCTTCATTCCTGATCCAATAAAGAAGTACTACCCAGCTCAAGTGTCCGCCTCTCTGTGCGACCACGCGACATTGCACTAAGCCTGGTATAAAGAAACTGCTTCAATTCAATCTAAGGAGATAGGAGTCAGAAACCAGGAAAGCAAGATTATCACTGGTATTAGCAAGAGGCTAGAAACTGGAATGTGTTCCCAGCAAAGCTGCACTTATACTTCTCTTCAGCCAGACATGAGTTGTAGTACAGCTTATGTTTAATTGGTTTTGGTGGCTTTCAGTGACTTTTTATTTTAGATTAAAAGCTTTTCTGAGTAAAAAGTCTTGTTAGGCAGAGTAGGCAGATGGGACAGAAATAGTAGCAGATAAAACTTGAGAGAATAATCAAGTGAATCCTTTTTTAGGTGTTTCTCATAAGCCCAGGTACTGCATCACTATCAATACCTATACAACAGCTTCAGTGGTATGGTGAATGAATTTATGAAGGAGTGTTATACATAGTAATAATTTATGAAGTAGTATTCTACATAATTAGAGGCTATGTTGGAGTCTGATTTTTATTTAAAATGTATTTGTTCATGAATAAATACATTTTTTTCATTAGCAGCCGCCTTTTGGTTAAGAATACCTTACAAGCAAGTATTGTACCATTTCAGCAATAATTTCTGCAACTATAGGTACCTATAGAATCCCCCCTCTCATGGATGATATATAATGAGCTACTGACATAGGGATGGCATGTGGCCATACAATCATTTGGAAAGCTTCCTCAATAGCTTCCATTTGGCTAATGGAAGTCCATTCTTTATTAAATACATATCTACATGGATGCAGATTCCAAGGCTGGTTCTACTTTTGTTTGCCTTCACAGTAGGACAAGACAACACATCAGCCCCAATATATATAATGATGCAACCACTTAGCACATTTCTGAACATTAGGCAATATAATTAGGAAGTACAACAGCATCCATACTTTCCCATTTGCTTTCCCTTATATTAACTCTGTAGCAGATTAATTTATTTACTGTATGACATTCAGTGTCAGGGAAACATACAAATGCTAGACACAATGTGGTCCTGATGGCCTAAATTGCTAGTTCATTCTGTTTGACATTTGTGTGCTTATCCTTGGTGCACTACATTGCACCATCTGACTTGTGGCAATTGGGTTGCTGGCTCTTTCATGCTTCTCTATTGGTGTCACTTCACAATCAGCTCATGTTGCATTGCCTCAAATCCAGTGCCAGCTTCCACTCTCCACACACACACAAGTATAGCTAAGTTTTTCCCCACCAAAGTGTTACCCATTTATCTACTCTCCATGTTGCATGCTTTCAAACTGCTGGGTGGGCAAGCATCTGTAGCAGAAGCAACAGCAGAAACATCGATCCATCATTGGCTTAGAATATGTATGAAATCAAAACCTTAATGTAAAAGAGATTTAACAGATTGATAGTGTCATGCTTTACACATGTTCCCTGGATGTTCAGCCCAATAAGGCTAGGTAAAATATTTGATTGGCACTTGATGGCTCTACCTGCATTGCTTGTATTTTACTGTATTGCCCTTCCTTTACTTGCTACAGCATGGATCCCTGCTGCCTCCCCCATTGATTAGAACCTTGTCTGTACAGCCTAATTGAAAAAGCTGCATGGATTTTCCATTTGTGCTGACAGAGTGACAAAGACAAAATAGCCCTTTGTCTGATGTAAATTAATATTTAATGCAGTCTTCTTTACACCTGCCATTCTGGCTGGACAGCCAACCTCCTTTGCCAGCCACGATAGTAGCATTGATTTGTTCTTATAAATAGAAATGTAAACATTGAGGAAGGACAGTCAACTCCATGAATTATTGCAGGAAAGCCATGTTTTCTTTATTCTCTTTCTCTCATCTCCCTCTCCCCACATTTGTTGACTGGCAAAATACAACACTACTTTAACACAAGTAGTTTTTTTTAATATATGCTGAAAGACAAACCATGGTGCTACTTATAGCTCCAATTTTATTTCCTCTTGTCAGACACTGAATGCTTTAAATAAAATTGCAGAGTCTGCCTGAGTGGCAACATGGAACATGCATTACAAGTAATCTAAAGACTGAGGAGAATGAGGAGGCAGAAGCGCGGTTGGCAAACAGATGTTTTATGGGTCTCAGAGTATTTAAATTCCAAAGGGGCAACATTATGGAATATTCATTGAATTGCTTAAAACTTTCTAGAGAATCTAGATATTGAATTGTCAAAGTAAAACTTTATTTTGGTCATTGATCAGATATGAAAGCTAAAAGTAAATAAAGCATCAAATAGGTATCAGAAACAACATAACACATGAGTTAAATGCCATTTATACATACACTGACACTTCTGACCAAACACATTGAGTATGACAACTGCCATCACTATCTAAAATCTTAAAGTTAGAGCAGGACTTAGAATATCAGAAGAAAGAAGCAAACATATGTAATCCAAATAGATAAAATCATAAGGCTTAATTAACCTTGGGCATTTATTTAATCGCTTTTAACTTTTGTATCCTGTTTTTGTATTTATTGCCCTTTACACCTTTGGGAGAAGGGCGGTATAAAAATATAAATAAATAAATAAATAAATAAATAAATAAATAAATAAATAAATAAATAAATAAATAAAACCTGGTGACCAAACAGCTAGATATTATTATGTGGAGAAAATAATGGGGTGTGGAGGGTGGGTAACAAACATACTTTAAATATGTTTACTTTTGAAACATAGTAAATAGAAAAGGAGAGAAAATTGCAGTGTTGGTGCTGCCATGAAATGTTCTTCCTCCCAAGATAATAAAGGGAAAACTTTTTTTGGGGTTTGAATGGATTTAAGATTCACAGAATGAATATTTATGCAACACAGTTAGCATCATATTACATTATACATACACTATCCATATTTCATGCCATTGGGTATTAATTGTGGGGAGTAAGACAGGATTCACTCATATGTATGATTGCAGGATTCCTAGCACATTTGACTTACTATAATCCCTTGAGTTAAATTGATTGAACATGCTTCAGTTTATTCAATCTAAGCTTCTCTTTAGGAATTCAATTGTTATTTGAATGAATATTAGCTGAATATATTTTAGGAAGCTGGTAGAAGTTGATTTCATGAATATATTTGTTATGTATTAGGCTTAAGTGTAACACCATGTGGTAAGCTGGAGCTAGCTAACGGCTCCCAGCAACTCAGACACCCTGTCTCTGGTGCTGCTATTGGCTGCCCCTAGGTGGCAATGGGTTGCTTTAAACCTATTGGCTGCTGCCTAGGGGCCCGGCTATAAATTGCTGCAGGCTGCAGCTCAGTTCTCAGTTCAGATCCTGCAAGCAACTAAACATGACCATTGCTGAACTCACTCACCTTGTCTTCATTCCTGCGCAACGAACTCACTACACAACCATATTATTGGTTTATTATTAATGTTTGCTGTGCAAAACACTAATACTTTGAGTTTTGCATTTGATTAATTCCTATTTCAATTAACAAATTCTTCCTATTTGATTTTTAAACAATTATAAATAGACTTAACGTGTTAAAAAGGTAGAGGGCTAAACCTTGATCATGAAGATCAATTTAAATCTTTCACCAGTTCAGCCAGTTCACAAATCTGATGTAGTGAGCTACAACTCACAAAAGTTTATATATTTTAACAAAATGTGTTGGTCCGAAAAAGTGATACTGCTCTTATTTTTGGCCTTCTAAGAAAATGATGGCTGCTGTCAAAAACTCATTCACTGTCTCCGAAAGTATGTAATTTCTTTGTTCTTTCAGTCTTTCCAAGTAGAAAGATTTTGCCCTTAGCTTCCAAATAATTCAATAACCTATTGAATAATTGAGAGTTAGAAGTGAAACCCCACTACTTCAGGTGACTGGAAAAACGAAACAGCGTATTGCTGGACTTTTAAATAAAGCAAAGGAAAAGGTAGGATAATCAGGAGAAGCAAAACACTTTATCTCAGCTATTATACCCTATTCTTTCCCAAGACTTGTTTAAGGATCCAGCTTGATCTGAAATTTTGAGGAAATTCTAAAGTAGAGGATTCAGGTTCAACTCCATGGAAAATTCCATATGTCAGCAATTGCTATAGAACTTCTATTTTCACTTTCAGCAATAATTTAGCAGGTCCTAGGTAGGAGATTTGGTGCAAGAGCGGTCCTTGGAATGTCTGGCCACTTGTAGAATGAAAAAAGAGAATGGCTTGATTCTGGAGGATGGGAGAAAATGTGAACAGTGACCCCCCCCCCCAAATGAAGAGACATTGCTGACATTCGTTTAAACTCTCAGGCCTTTGATAAATTTGTTTCACATTTTTCTATGATTATTTTTAGACTACAATGAAAAATACATGCTAAAGCTGTCAAGCGGATGTTTACTAACTAGATGAAAATGCTTTTAGAAAACAACACAGTAAAAAAAGAAAAGCTTGAACACAATCAGTCTGTTAAACTGGTCAGTGGGCTTTTGGTGAACACTCTCTTCAAATATAAAAGGTTCATTGGGAAAGACAGCTGAAGACTGTTCTTGGGAAGAAGCAAGAACTGACTCCTCTTTTATTTTCCAGTTCTTGTTCTTTAGGTTCAGATTGCAGAGTCAACTGCCATTAGCAATAAAGCTCATCTCATCTCATCTCATTCTCAAGAGTCATGCTGAAGATCCCTTGAGAGCAGTGGGATGTGGAACATGTGTGTATATGTGATTGATCTTGGAAGATCAGGTTATTTTCAGTGCTTCTATTTTTCTGTCTAAGGCTTTTTAAGATGTCAACAGCTTAAGTATCTAAAACATATCTCAGAACTGTCTGTTCAATTATGATAAAACAGACATAATTATGAAAAAAGTAAAAAAAAGTAAGATTCTACATTTAGGCAAGAAAAACCAAATGCACAGGTATAGTATAGGTGGTACCTTGCTCAATAGTAGTAACTGTGAGAGGGATATCGCAGTCCTAGTGGACAATGTGCTGCAGCTGCCAAAAAAGCCAACACAGTGATAGGCTGCATTAACAGAGGGATAGAATTAAGATCACGTGAAGTGTTAATACCACTTTACAATGTCTTGGTAAGGCCACACTTGGAATACTGCATCCAATTTTGGTCACCACAATGTAAAAAAGATGCTGAGACTCTAGAAAGAGTATAGAGAAGAACAACAAATAGTCCTCAATGGCATACATCCACATGGAGAGAATTAAGCAGTGGGGTACCACAAGGATCCGTCTTAGGGCCAGTACTCTTCAATATCTTCATCAATGACTTAGATGAGGGAATAGAAGGGGAACTCATCAAATTTGCAGATGACACCAAACTGTCAGGAGTAGCCAACATCTCAGAAGACAAACTCAAGATCCAAAAAGATCTTGACAAACTTGAACAATGGGCCCTATCCAACAAAATGAGTTTCAATGTGGAGAAAAGCGAAGTCCTACACTTAGGCAGGAAAAACCAAAGGAACAAATACAGATTGGGTGAGACCTGGCTTGGAGGCAGTAATTGTGAGGGGGACCTTGGAGTTCTGGTGGACGATCACTTAACTATGACCCAGCAATGTGTAGCAGCAACCAAAAAAGCTAATACAATCTTGGGTTGTATAAACAGAGGCATAGAATCAAGATCACACAAAGTATTAGTACCACTTTATAAAGCCCTAGTAAGACTACACCTCAAACACTGCAGTCAATTTTGGTCACCATATCACAAAAAAGATGTTGAAAGACTGGAAAAAATTCAGAGAAGAGCAACTAAGATGATCAAAGGCCTGGAAACCAAAATGTACGAATGGATGCGGAACTTCTGTTTGGCTAGTCTAAAGAAAAGAAGAAATAGAGGAGACATGATAGCAGTGTTCCAGTATCTGAGGGACTGCCACAAGACAGAGGAGGACGGGTTGTTCACCAGGGCACCAAAGGGAAGGACAAGAAACAATGGTTGGAAGCTGATCAAGGAGAGAAGTAACCTGGAATGAAGGAGAAACTTCTTTACAGTGAGGACAATCAACCAATGTAACAGCTTACCCCCATAAATTGTGGGTGCTCCATCGCTGGAAGTTTTTAAAAAGAGACTGGACAATCATCTGACTAAGATGGCATAGGACCTCCTGCTTGAGCAGGGGGCTTGACTAGAAGACCTCCAAGGTACCTTCTAGCTTCATTCTAAATAAAAAATCTAAACAAAGATGATTAGGGGACTGGAGGCTAAACATATAAAGAATGGTTGCTGGAATTGGGTATGTCTAGTTTAATGAAGAGAAGGATGAGGGGTGATGTGATAGCAGTGTTCCAATATCTCAGGGGCTGCCACAAAGAAGAGGGAGTCAAGCTATTCTCCAAAGCACCTAAAGGCTGGACAAGAAGCTATGGATGGAAACTAACCAAAGACAGAAGCAACCTAGAACTAATGAGAAACTTCCTGACAGTTAGAACAATTAATCAGTGGAACAGCCTGCTTCCAGAAGCTGTGAAAGCTCTAACACTGGAAGTTTTTAAGAAGCGCCTGGACAGCCATTTGTCTGAAATGGTATAGAGTTTCCTGCCTCAGCAAGGGGTTGCACTAGATGGCCTCCAAGGTCCCTTACAACAACAACATCATCATCATCATCATCATCATCATCATCATCATCATCATCATCATTATTGATGGAGTCTGAAGTAATGATATCACTTGGAACAATTTTTAGACTAAACTTGGAATAACACTAATCAATGCACCATTCTTTCCTTGCTTTACTTCCTAGGAAAAAAAATTATGCAGTACAAGTTAATGATTTTTTTAAAAAGACATCTTTATATATTCTGAATTTTAATGTAATTTAGGTCAAACTGGATTTGCTTGTGAGATTCATTATATCACCTTGACCCTGCTCTGGTGATAACCTCTAACAACTGTTAAAAAACCTGGAAATGGTATTTTAAGAAAATGGGTGGACCTTCAGGGAAATGTTAAATGTTGACCAGTGTTAATGGACATTAAGAGGAATTCAATGACTATTTATACATTAAATGAAATGTGGCTGCCTCTTTCAGAAAAAGTCAGGATTTTTTAAAATTCACTATAGTACCAAGTTTCTCTGTTGATGATTGTACTGTGATACACATCTGGGAAAAGCATGTATGTAGAACAAGATACGGTTGGCACTGTTTTTTGCTCTTTTTTAGAAATTGAAGTTCTGATGTCAGGGTAAATCTCACTAAGATGGGCAATGCATTGAGGATAAGGATGGAAGAAATCTTCAGTGTCTTCATTTTAAGTAAACAGTTTATGCTGCACATATTAGGCATGTGAATTAATTAATAATAGTTAATTAAAAGACATGAATTAATTTCAGAATTTTGCAGTGAAGGTATTAGATCCCAAATAAGTAACACAACATATATTAGGGAAAGCTGCACATTCATTTGTTAGATTAATTGTATTAAAAGCAAGTATGCTTCTTTATATGTTCTTAAAAAAAGCAAAATATTACAGAATGCATTTGAAAATTGTCCTCATTGATAAAGGTGGCATTTCTAGCTGGACATTAATGGTTTTCCTACTTAGATAGTCTCCAAATGTGTGATATTCTACTGGCAGAATTGTAAACCAACATGACCATTACTGGGAATTGTGAAATGTAATATGGAAGTAGTCCAAGTTTGGGGATACTGGGCTAATGAGTTCCCTGCAATTAGAATATATCTCTTTTGTTTATTTCTTTAATGGTTGTTCATGGCAAATAATCCAGTTCTCATTTGGAATCTGCTATTTCTACTGGCTTGCAAATGAAGCTTGGGTGGAATATAGCAAAAGCTTCTTCTATCTTGTGCTACTATGAAGTATGACTTGTGTATATATTGGTTTTAGTTTCCCATACAGTTTCAAAATTGCCATGAGGTTGGATGAAATCCACTCTACTCTCTAATTTTTATTTACAACCAAGCACAAAATCCTTTGAGTGGTTACAGTAAAAGATGCATTGCAGTAATGCCTTTTGCCAAGGAACTAAGAAGACAACAATTTCATGATTAACTAAACTGCTCAAACATTTCATAAGATTGAATGCTTTTACATTTCAGAATAGTGTGGTCCATCAACTCTCTAATAATGTTTGAACAGCCAGCTGTACTGCTAAGGTCTTATATTCTATACAAATGCACTCAAGATGCATGACATAAATTGAATATTCATTGTTGACCATTCATAGTAGAAAAGATTAAGTAGTTGGTTAATATAATAAAAACATCTGCCAACTTTTAAGAAAATGACTTTTTAAAAAAGCTTCTTTCACTGCTTAACAATAAAACTATGGCTGCATGTGTTCTATGATTTTTCATTTAAATTTATTATTCAGTAACAGCTTAGCCATAGGCTCTTATGTTTAAATAATATAGGAAAGTTTGAATTAACATGTATCATAATTTCATGAACTTTACTTCAGACTTTCTTAATGCTAGAGGAAATCTATTAAAAGCAATGAGATGGAATTAAGTAGGCTTCATTAACTTAGATCCCACCCACATTGTATTCCCTGTGGCACTCTATGGAAGTGAAAGATGAACTTTAAAGAAGCAGAATAGGAGGAATATTGATGCCTTTGAACTTTGGTGTTGAAGAAGACTGCTGAGAATACCTTCGGCATTCAAGAAAACAAACTGATTGATCATCAAATAAATGAATCCAGAGTTCTCACTTGAGGTATAAATGACCAGGCTCAAATTATCCTAATCCTTGACACATTATGCCAAGATTTAGCTCTCTGAAGAATTCTATAATGCTGGAAAAGATGGAAGAAAAGTCAAGAAGAGGGAGATCAAGATGGATGGACTCAATTACAGCAGAAATGAAAGACCTGAAGGACTGGATAAGGGATAGATTCTCCTGGAGCATATCTACAGCATGTAGTTACTAAGAATCGACACTGATTTTATGGCACATGATCAAATCAAATGTTAGGATCTAAAATATCACTTTTCAGAGGTTTTTGTTCTAAAGAATCAATAATGCAAAATTATCTGTAAAAAATTCAGGACCATGTATAGCAGGAGTGTCAAACTGCTGGCCTGTGGGCCAGTTGCATAATGCGGAGGCCACACCCACCCCAGCTCTGGCAATGCAAAAAAAGTTGTGATACGTCACGACACATCATGTGACGCGGTGAGTTTGACACCCGTGATCTATAGTCATGTTGAAAAAAGACAAGAGGTCAAGTCAGACCACTTTTTCAAATGTGAAAAAGTCAGCTGCACAGTCAAATCCCTACCCATTTTACATGTGTTGCATGCACAATGTACATAAAAAAGATGGGGCTTCAATTGTACAGTTTGGCTACTGAGTTTTTTTATACATTTTACCTGCATTTATCCTTAGCAAATACAATATAATTTTGAGAACACATTGCAAACAACACACACTTTTAATTTTTTAATACTTACATGATTTATTTGATCAAGGATATTGTAGCATTGATATTTGCAACATGAAATGTTAAGGATCTGTGAAATTGTGAAAGCCCATTTTTTATAAATAAACTGAAATTGTTCATTCCTTCTATTATGGCTGGATAATTTACAATATGATTTTGATTTTTGTTCTTGGTGATAAAATAGTCACAAAATCCCACAAATATACCATTCAGAGGTTCCTTAACTAAAAAAAAAATCATTTGTGTATCAGGAACTAACACTTGAATAAAACACTGCTTTTTTGTGGATACAACCAAATATATATTCATACTGCAATATGACATAACATATGAGCAGCAACTATAACCCAATCTTTAATGTGATTTCAGTTTTCAGAACACTCTTAGAGTCTGAAAGACTGACCATATAAAAGTCCACCACTCTCTGTACCCTGTGTAGATCATCTGGGGTTACACTGATACTCTTGACTTTGGGGCTGGAAAATGTAAGAGGTACAAGTTAGATTAGTATCGGCTATCAAATTTATTTTAGTTCTATTTTTCTCAGAAATATGCAAAGATTTTTGGCCCTAAGGCTGTCTTCAATGTTGGATTGTGTTTCATAAGCCATACAAAGTGCATAATCTCCAAAGGGGAGAACTCTCTCCTCTCTCCTATTGATCCTTCAGTGGATTGCTGGCTTTATTAATACTAATGGTAAAGGGAAATCAGCAAAGGGAAATCTTGTGAATGGAATAAAAACCTCATTCCCTTACTTTATTTCCCTTCTGGACCAGATCTCTGGTTCTTCAGTTACAGTACAACATGAAGTGGGGAAAGCACCAATTCAGATCAGAGTCACTGAGAAGATGGGATAAGCTAATTCCTTCAACTTCCCAGCAACCCTGCTCCAGACTGCTTTTTGTATGCTTCCTTCATTAGCAGAAGAAACTGTTTGTTCCTTGCTGCTCTGCTAAGTAAAGGAAGAGGGTAGTTAGTAGAAATTTTACTAGCACAAGAGCAATAGGTGTTGAGCCACCTCAACCTCATAGCAAACTCATAACAACCTCATAACCTCAACCTTAAGATTTGTTCATGTCTACTCCCTGAATTTTCTAGCATGGTGGCTAGAAAATTATGGGAGTTGAAGTCCACATACTAACTTAACTCTGCTGATGTTGAGAGATACTTGTTAGGTATTGGTGTAAAATACTTGGAAACCATTAATATTAGTTAACTACTTTGTCTGTTTAAACTCCAGACTGCTTGTCTCCAGAGTTGTTACTTGCGTTTTAAGCAGGAAGACTGCTTTAATTCTATTGGCCGCCGCCTAGTGGTGACCCATATAAATAGAAGCTTAGCGGCAGTTCCCCCCTCCCTTCTGTGTTAACCTAATAAACATGTTGCTGTTTGTACCAAGTGCCTTGTCAATGCCTCACTGATCCCGAAACATAACAATACTGGTGTGTCCTCACATTCTATTCTTGTAATAAAAGAACTCCTCAGCATCTTGTAAAAAGGCTTTTTATATCTATAATCTCTTTTCCTTAAATAGAAATTACTTCATTTAAAAACTTTATCCAGTGAAAATACCACATTCATGGCAGAGGTAGACCTTGAAATTCCTAGCTGAAGCTCTCATGAACTTTACATATAACAAGAAGAGTTCTTAGAGAACAAATGCTTATCATCCAGATGTGATAACCAAATCTAATGTTCTATTAAGATTGAAAAATCTTTTAGAAGTACTGTGGCTTATTTGAATATCAGTGGTAGTGTGGTGAATAGCAGAGAAATAACGTTTAACTTCGACTGATGTTCTGAAGGAACTTGAATTGTCTTTAAAAACCTCAAACCAGTCTAACCCAAGGAGGGTGGACCTGGGTGCCTCAGTGATCTGGATCGTTAAATGTCCCAGGAATTTTTTGTATTCTACTTTTACTTGTGCCTGCCCCTTTAACTGAATAGCGGCTCCCTGGAAATCTGCGAGGAGTATTTTAGAGGGCTGCAGGGGAATACGGCGTTTATTTTTAAACCCAATTTTTCTGAGAGTGTCCCAAGACATTATTGAAACTGAGGAGCCGGAGTCGACCTCCATTTCGCAGGGCACCCCTTGAATTTTAACCCAAATTTTAATTTTGGGTTGTAACTGATGGATGGGCGACATTTTTGTTTTGGCTCGTATGGACAAGACTGAGGGCCGGGGAATTCCTTTGGCTGGGGAAGGGACCTGAGTCCTACCTGCCGGAATTTCCTCAAGCTCGTGGAGGGTTTCCCGGTTCAGACTGCGGCATGCTGAGCGAATGTGCCCGGTCTTCCCGCATCCGTGGCATTTGGCGTTTCTGAAACGGCATGTGGCTCTGGCGTGAGCCCTGCCGCAGCTGGCACACTTTGGTTTTAGCCCTGTGGCGGTGGGCCTTGAACCCGGACCGGCTGGTCTGGACGGCCTGCGGTTCTTTCCGTGGTCGGCGCTCATCTTGCTGAAACGGGTCATGATGTCGTCAACGCCGGTGTAGGTCTCTGGTTGCTCGTCGTCCGGCTCCCTGGCGTGGTGGACTGAGCCGGCCGGGCTGCCTCTGTACACCGGAGAGACCTCACGGTGGCTATCTTCGTAGGCCATGATCTCTAACGTGAGTTGAGCGAGGTCCATCGTGGGCCTGGCTACCAGCTTCCGCTGGAGCCGCTCGTTAGAGAGGCCGGCGATAACCTGGTCTCTGATACGGTCTTCCAGGTCGGGAAATTGGCACCTGCGGGCGGCGTGACGTACCGCCGCGATGAAAGCTGTGGTAGTTTCGCCCGGTTGCTGGTCGTGGCGGGCGAAATGGAGGCACCAGAATAGCTCGGACCGACGGGGCATGAAATGCTTGCTGAGGCGGTCAGTCAGCACGGCGTACGGGACGGTCGCGATGGGGTCAGGGCTGCAAAGCCCTACGGCGATGTCATAGACGGCGGGCCCGCTGAGACAGAGGAGGGCGGCAGCTTTGTGGCGGTCCTCTGTTATCTTATTGACAACGAGGTAGCCTTCAATTTGTCCCCAGTGCGACTCCCATCCTTCAGGATGGCGGACGTCGAATTCTCTGACGTGACCTAAGTTTGCCATGGCCTGGGTCCACAGTACTGTCCAAGCTGCTGAAAAGGGTTCCTTTGCCCTCCAAGTGGCTTCAGCAGTGACTCGTCAGCGGGAGGGATCGGAACTCCTTTGTGGTGTGACTCGGCTCAGTTGGCAGCTCTATAGTACCGGGATCCCACCTTCGTCGCCAGGTGAATTGTCTTTAAAAAGACAGACGCGAGACCATAGGCAAGATTCAAAAGGTTTATTTGGTTCAGCTCCTGGCAGCTGACTGTCAAAACAATCCGGGCTTATATAGCGAACTGTCAAAACAAACAGCCAATCAGGTAGCGGTATTTCCCCGCCGTTCGGAGGACGGCCAATCAACAAACAGTACTTCGACAGCTCGGCGGCTGTCGGGGAATTCCTCTCAGCTGAGCGCTTAGCTCAGTTCGGAGGACCGGGTTGAAGACTGCGGATTTGACAGTTCCGGGAACTGTCAAATCTGGCGCGTGCGCGTTGGCCTCCGGCAGCCCCTTTGACAGCTGTCAACGGGAATGGCGGCCGGCTGGGCGGTGTGCGTGCGCCGTTGCTTCGGGCGGCCATTTGACAGCTGTCAACTGTCAAATGTCGGCCGGGCCGGCTTTTTCTTTGCGGCTTGGAAACTCCTGGTTTCCCGATATGATTCAGAACTCCTTCCTTGAGTCCCGAGATTGGCTTTGTAATGTATTGGGCTTTGTCTTACTAAGTGTATCACATGGGTTTGATTGCTGGAAGGTTGCTTAAGCAGGGAAGCTGGCTAATGGCTCCCAGCGCCTCAGACAACCCATCTCCAGCACTGCCATTGGCTGCTTCTAGGGCGGCAATAGGTTGCTTTAAACCTATTGGCCGCCACCTAGAAGCCAGGGTATAAATAGCTGCACTCGCAGCCCTGTTTCCCAGTTCAGTTCCTGCAAGCAAATAAAGAATGTTTCTTACTGAACTCACTCGCCTCGTCTCTTCAATCAAGCACAGAAGCCAGTACACAACAGATTTAGTCTCTTTTCTTTAAATAATGCCCCCCCTCTGTTAGGCATATGGTGTTAGCCTACAATGTTGGGTTGAAAATATATTAACCATGATGTTGTTATGGCTTTAAGATGTTAATTGGCCAATGGGTGTGTAAGTGTTCTCATGGCCATAAGAGGAAGCTAGGAACGTAGCTTCTCTCTCTCTCTGAATTCACTGATCTCTATTGTTACTGTTTTTGCTCTGCTGTTGGTTTACTACTGTTGTAACCTGAACTGTGTATTTGACCTCTGGACCGGTAAGAAGACTTTGTAGTTTTGGATTACTCTTTGGACTGTTGCTATTGTTTATGACCTGGACTGTTTATTTTTTGACTGTGCATTTTTGTTCTTACACCACCTCAAAAGTAAAATACTTTTTGCTTTTAGAACTCAGTGTATTTCTTGTGTGACTTTTTACTGCTCTCAGTACCCTTCCTTGTCTGTGCAACTCTTTGGTAGCACAAGGAGACCTCTGCACAACAAATTCCTTAAGGTATGTGCTTGAGTTTTCACTATAATCTATTGATTATGTACATGAATTCTTTGTTCAAAGCCTTCTGTATATACCATGCAGTGGTCAGGGGGTTGTTCTTGTATTCATGTCTTTCCCTGAATCCTTTCCCTGCCCATTTTCACTAAAGGCATGTAAAATTTCACTATCGCACCTAAACACCTGTCCCAGGATTTCAGAAAGACATCCAAGTCCTGCCAAGCTTGATAACTGTGAATATTGTGTGGATTACTACTTTGGCAGGACTTCAGTGCTACACTGCTGAAATAAGTCTGGTCACGGTTGATTTTATGCATTGTTATATAAATGTATAAATGTATTTTTTTTAAAAAAAGAAAATGTACGAATAAACTGGATGACAAAGTGAACTGGGGCATTCATTTGAAGAAAAGCTTGTCTTTTCTAATTAACCTGGGCAAGCCTTATGCTGCACATAAACAAGTTGCAAATTGAAATTGTTTTTTTTCCCTGTGAGCAGTGCTATTTAATCTGTATTTGTAGCATTAAAGAAGAAAACCAGAGCTAGTCTTGTTCAAGTTAAGGAAGAATATTAACCTATTCATACATATAAATGCTGTGATGGGATTTGCTTTTTACAGAATATATATGCTGCAGCAGATGGGATTTGCAAATGCATAGTAGAGTCTTGTTTAGAATCCTAGCAGGATTAGGAGACAGGCTGAGGAGGTTTTATTGTACTTTACATCAAATCTTCTAGTAAATATTTTATTTCTTCAAAATGACAATCACAGAAGACCAAAGGATTGCATTTCTTTAACTGCTGTAAAGTAGGTAGGCAATTATATTTCCTTTAAAAGGTCATAAAACCAGTGGGAAACATTTAGAGGTATAAGTACATTTTAGCCAAATGGAACTGTATCTATATAGCTGATAGAAGTAAATGAAAGGTCTTCAAAACATTTAATGTTGAAAGAGAAATTTAAAACTGAATATGCTGCAGTGGAAATTTACTAGGTGAATGGAGATGAGAACCAGGAAAGGAGACCACAAAGAAAGGATCCTAAGTGAAACACGTAGGCAAACATTAGCTGCGTCTTAGAATGGGAAAGGAAGAAGACAAGCTATAAAAACGTCTGTAAGAGAAGATAACTAGTAAAACAGAAAAGAACCTATTTTTTTGTAAGAGGTCACAAAAAGGGGGTTAGAACTCAAGCAACTGAGCATGTGCAATTAGTTGATTAATATTAACTGACACACCTTGCATTAATTATCTCTTAATTTTACTGTACATGGGATGAATGACTTAGTATGTAGCAGGAAATACGTAGGAGGCGGTTGGAAAGAGTGTAATCTCATAGTACCTCAGCCAATGGGGAAAGAGGAGGGATGTGCGGCCGGGGCCAGGGATCTATAAAAATGGGAATATTTTGGGTTGAAACTTTGGAGAGAACCAAGCTTTGATAACTTCTCTCCCCGCTTATTGCAATAAATGAAACAAAAGGCCTTCACTGTGTCTTGGCTGGTTATTGGTCAGGCGAGCTTGCCTCTGGTCACAAAGGAAAGTAGCCAGGAGCGCATAACATAGCTAAAAAAATATCAGTACTGATTCTAAGTAAAATGCCTGCAGTTTCAACATAGACTTAAGCTTAGATTGGTTCTACTTCTTTTCAAAATTACATGCAGTGTTTTCTTCAAGGCTCTTATTACAAAGAAAGAGGGCAGAAACACAAATCAGGAAGTACCATTTTTTGAAGAAGAAACTGTAAATTGCAGTTTAATCACATAATCACTTTGACACTCTCAAGCAAGCTCATTTTTCCCCTTGCCTCATTTCACCCACTTGGCAAGACAAATCTTAATGAATAATGTTTCATGAATATTTAACTTTCTGATCAGTTTGGATTTTTGTTCATAAAATGACTTGCATAAAAAATAAATCACTCAGTTTCACATTGTCACTCTGTCTTTCTCCCCTCACCACCCCTTCTTTGGGTAAAGGGCATGTTGCTTTTCTAAAGCAAAGTCTTTTGCAATGTGGGAGTAGGAAGGATGAAACAAAAAATTCAATATTTATACCAACACTAGACAGCTGTAAAAAAAAACCACACCAACTTCAGATCCTGTTTACCGCAGGGCTGCTAATGAGGCACAGAGGTAGTAGAGGTAAGTTCAGAATAAGTCTCAAGTGAGGACAATGCTCACAGCCTGTTTAGAACTAAGCAGAATGAAGTCAAGTTTCAGAGAGGAAAACAGAAATTAGACAAAAAGTACAACCTCATATTATTTTTATTATATATTTTAATAAAGTAAACAGATGATACAAAGAAGAAAAAGATTGCTATTATTGATTACCCAAGGGTACTCAGGAACTCCCTGAGTAGCTGTGCTCATTGTATTACAGGTGGAATAGACATTTTGCATTAAAAGGAATAAGATAAGGAGGAGATTAACACACACAGAAAGAAACAGAGTGGAATAAATCTGCAAATATTTCCAGGGTTATATAAATTTAATACATAGATAAATAAAATATGAAACTTGAATTATCAAAATAGCTTTGGTTATGGAGTACTGTAAGCTTTTTCATTTGTTTACGTTCTGGAGAAGGATCTGCAAAGTATGGTAGTATATGCAGAGAAGAAGTTGTTACAACACGTGTATGTGGATTCTTGAACATCAGTAACATTTAATTAGTTCATGTGATATTAGAAACTATTTCAATAAAGAAAGCATATTTAGAAACAACACAGACTTCATGTGAAAACAAAAGTAAACAAGCCTTATTAAGACATAGCTTTATTAGAAAACTAGAGAACTGATCATGTTAGGAAAAAAGGAGGATGAGTTCAAAATGTACTCCTTTTTCTGTACTTAAATGTTTACTGTGATCTGATGACTGAATTTATTTTTTGGATTTGAACAATATGTTGGATAATAAACTAAATATGTTGGTTTCATGCAACATACAAAACCACAGAAACAAAGCCTGGTTAGCATGTTATGTGAACATGGTGTTTGTGTTAATTATGAATTAGGAAAATATTGGTTTCTGAGGATTGACAAATTGCAATTTAGAGAAGGGGAAGATCAATGAGGTCTTCATCATGTTTTTCAGGTGAAATGTTTTTACAGTTGTGTCACTTTTTTATTTTTTTTACTTGTGTTTCCAAGTGCCCGTAGGGCTCCAAAGTAATTTGGGTTTGCACTTTTATCTTCACTGATTCTTTTGAATGTCAGTTATCAAATCAATAATTTAATGGCAGGTGCTAAATATGACCATTTGCTAATTGTCCCAGGTCAGAACAATTACACAAAAAGGAATAACCTCTCAGAAATTATTGTAGGCTTTTCATGCTGGAATAGTATCTCAGGATTCTTCTGTTATTTTTATTGAAGCAGATGGTATTATTTCCTTTCACACTAATCAGAGAGGGTCTGTGTGGAAAAATGAGAAAAAGCAAATTCTGAAGTTTGTATCAATGGACTGTCGGTCAAGACTTGTTTCCAGTCTGTGCTCTTAACTAATCTGCCATTAATGAACTCCTTATATTAGGTCAGACTGAGGAAGGCATGATTATATGTAACTAATGCTTTTTATTCTGGGATTATTTCCTGTTAAAATGATTGTTTTAAAATCATTTGGGTTTAGAGGTCTACTCACAAACTTTGATATGTATAACACACATAACAGGACTGGTTCCCCCCCCCTGTGTTTTTTTTTACAACTAGGTTGCTTTCATGCACAATGTCCATGGTAAAAATTCTCTAGTGAATCCTACTTATATATTTGATACACTAAATCTTAACTGTGATTCCATTGAGCTTTTCAGCAGCTAGAAATACATTGCACTGTTTATTAATGTAACAAATACCGCTCTGTGTGCACATATGTATGTGTGTGAGTAGATAAATAAGATGTCACTAATAGTCCTTTTTTGTGATTTCTATAGCACTTGATAAATCTTAATTATTGAGAATTTGCTAAATGATTAAAGTAGACTCATTATCTCTCATGATTTTAAGCAATTATACCACTGGATTGTTTTGGTAAGCATTTCATGTCGACACTAAGCAAAGGGCAACAGCAATCTCCTTATTAATTAGCGCTCATTGATTGACAGGTTTTAGTGTACTGGAGAACGTGCTTCTAAATCAGAGGCAGCACACAAGGTGTTTAAATGAATTGCTTTTGCCACATTTGTAGTTTAATCACAGATTTTCTTCACACAGAGACAAACTGCATTGAAGTCAAACTTCTATTTGCTACCTGACTGCTCTTTGCCTGATTTTTTTTCTTTATGATGTGTCTTTGAAGCTGGATAATTCCCTAGGGAAATCTGTGTTTTATTTTTGACTTTTAGTTCTGCATGATTTTATCTGGATGGGAAGCAAGTATCCGTCTCTCTGCACACAATGTAAGAGTATGCACTTGGCAGGAATCACAGAGAAATGGCTAGAAAATATGTTCTAAGGGCATGTAGAGTTTTAGTGATTAGAGCATATTTCATCCAATATGTCACTGGAATCTGAATGTTTCAGAAACTTGGCTCTGGCATCTGAGCTACTAGAATTATTCAGATGGTATAGAGAGAGCAAAGGCAAACCCCCAATTTGGCTTTTGTCTGATAAAATGACTTTTTGAGGCAGGCGTATATTTGGGCATTTTCTCTCCTGCTGCTCTAGGGCAACAAGATGGCATACACTTTTGCTATCTCCTTGATGTTCAAACAGAATGGTATTTCTAGGACTGGACCATGGAGTTTTGGCCTGGAGCATGTGGACCATGAGAATCTTCAGAGAATTCTCAGATACCAGCAGTCATACTGTACTCCACACTATATCTTCTTGAAAGAAAGAACTGGTGCCCTTCAATTGACAGAATCAGATGCTGGCAAGGAACTTAGCGCAATTTCAATTACTTCATAAGGCACACTTTTACAACCCCTACCTTGTCAAGTGGTGCTTTCCCCTTTCTTCCACTCTTTCCAAGAGTGTGGAACCATTTCAGCTGATAAACTACAACAGTGGTTTACCAGAGGCTTCCCCAGTACGATATAAAACAATCCCATTGACATTGTCACTATAAGCTATCAGCCACCTCCAAAATATTCTTGCTGTCCAGATTTTAATCTACTTTTCAGTTTTGGCAATGAAGCTGATTAGATTTTCCATCTGGATGGCTCCCAATTTTCCCCCCTGCTTCTTTTCCCTTACCTGTCATGCTGGGAAAGCCAGCACCAATTATTTTTCTTTCCATATGCAGGTCTTTGAAGACATGTAGTTTCTATTGATAAACCTTTTTGGTGAGCCCTTCTCCCTTGGCTCTTCCTCCCACCTGTCATCTTCCTGGGGGACTGGTGGGGTTGCAGAAATGCCTCGAAAAGGAAAGTGACAGAATTTGTATCAAACCCTTGAAGTCCACTGGGACTTTAAGAAGGCCTGTCATTTCAATGGCAATTGGTAATGGTAGGAGAAAGTCAGTATTCTCTGCCTAGTTATTGCTTATCATGATTGTTGGTACATCAGTTGGAATGTGGAATCCAGATAGTGCCCCAAATCAGCCTTGAAAAGCCCAAGGAGATTCAGGTTTACCATCAGCACATTTTTCTCCTTAAATTCAGATGTGGTAAAAGTGGACATACAAGGCAGCAAGCAATGATGTGAGATTGTGCCAGCAACACTATATAGAGATCTGTAGGAATTCAGACCTTGCTGAGATTAAATTAAAATGCAGTAGTGAAAGAGCAGCAGAAACCGTATAACCGAGTTAGAAAATTACACAAATTTGAAAAGACAATTTTTTAAAGCAGAACAAGAAAATGTGATTATAGGTTGCCCTGCCAATACAGGAATGAATTGAAGGGTAATGTCCATTCAACCTTTCTCAATGAGACTGTTGAAGTGTTGCCTACCCACAGTTAGCAGTTGTGTGAAATAGTCCATAGATACAGATTTTTATTAAAATTGCTTTTAGTCAAAGCCAAAATCCTACTGATTCTTCAGTCTTTTTACATTAGCTTCTATAGGCTCTGCACCATATTGTCTGGCAAAAATTGACTGAGATAGAAGCACTCATTATTTATTTCCTTTTCACCTATTCCACTTGTACTGTTAATTTTTAAGATAGATAATTTCAGTCAATGCTTGTCATATCTGGTCTAACCTGGGCTATATAGTGATGTAGATCCTGAGATATTTTAAAGAAACATATTAGATTTGTGGAAAATTAAGCCCGTCTCCCAGGAGGCTGAAGGTAGAGTCTAGAGTTGGCTTAAAATAGCCTCCTCATCTCCAGATTTTTGAGTCTTGTTTGGGAGTTTGTAATTCCAATTCATTCTGAGTTAAAGCCAAATAATAGAATCATAGAACTGGAAGGGACTTTGAAGGTCTTCTAGTCCAATTCCTTCCCCAGGGCAGATAACCTCAGATCACCTCAAACAACTGGCTACCCATCCTTTGTTTGAAAATCTCCAGGAGGCAAGCTGTTCCACTACTTAATAGCTTTTACAGTCAGGAAATTAAAGTTTGAATCTGTAAAATGTTCATAAATTGGTTCTTGTCCTACCCTAGGGCACTACAGAAAACAAATCTACTCTCCCTTCCCTGTGACAGCACTTCAAGTATTAGAAAACAGCTTTCATGCATCTATTTAGCCTTCTCTTTGTTAAACTAAATAAGGGACGCGGTGGCTCAGTGTGTTAGGACGCTGAGCTTGTCGATCTGAAGGTCGAAGGTCAGCAGTTTGGCGGGTCGAATCCTGAGTGCCGTGTAACAGAGTGAGCGCCTGTTACTCGTCCCAGCTTCTGCCAACCTAGCAGTTCAAAAGCATGTAAAAATGCAAGTAGAAAAATAGGGACCACTCCGGTGGGAAGGTAACAGCGTTCCGTGCGCCTTTGGCGTCTAGTCATGCCGGCCACATGACCACGGAGACGTCCTTGGACAAGCGCTGGCTCTTTGGCTTTGAAACGGAGATGAGCACCGGCCCCTAGAGTCGGAAACGACTAGCACGCATGTGCGGGGGAACCTTTACCTTTTTTTACCTTTTGTTAAACTAAACATACAAAGGTCTTTTAATTGTTCTTCATAACATTTAGCCTCCATGTTCCTCACCATGTTTTCTGGTGCTCTCTTTCCAGTTCCTCTATCTATATCTTCCTGCAATGTGTAACCTTAACCTGAACAGAGAATTCTAAGTGCTGATCATTGCAGCACATCACACTACTCTCATTACCTGTGATGTCAATATTATACAGTATGTCCATTGATGCAGCTTAGATTGCTTTGGCTCTTTGGCAGCTGTAACACATTGTTAACTCAGGCTTGATCTGTGGTCTACCAGCACACCCATATATTTCTCTTGGGTACTACTGCTAGGCCAGGTGCAGCCTGGTGATATTTATAGCCATTGAACTGAAATTGTTGGAAAATACCTAATTCAAACTTAGAGGTACATGTAGTTCTTGGCTTAAAACAGTTTGTTTACTGACTGTTTAAAATTACAACATCACTGAAAGAAGTAATAGATAATTTCACACTTATGACTGATGCAGTATCCCCATGGTCATGTCAACTAACTCATATTTATGACGGTTGTGGTGTCCCCGGGGTCATGTGATCACTTTTTGTGACCTCCTGATAAGCAAAGTCAGTGGGGAAGCCACACTCATTTAACAACCTTGTTACTAACTTAACAACTGCAGTGATTCAGTTAACAACTGTGGAAAGAAAGGTCGCAAAATGGGGCAAAATTCACTTAAATGTATCTCTTAGCAACAGAAATTTGGGGCTCAGTTGTGATCATAATTCAAGGTCTACCTGTACTGCATTTTTGAACCCCGAGCCTCTCTTCTGAAGTGTTAGCAATTACTCTCTCACCTTTGAGTGATCTATAAATTTGCTGAGCCTACCCTTTATCCCCTTTTCTAAGTCAGGACAGGACAGAATACTGAGATATTCTATTACTATTTATTTCCATACAGAAATAGATTATGTTTCTTATTTCCAGTAACAAGTTCTTCTGATGTGAGATTTAAAAGTGAAAGAAGCACTTAGACAAGGGGTCTGCAACCTTGGCAACTTTAAGACTTGTGGACTTCAGCTCCCAGAATTCCTCAGCCAGCTATGCTGGGAATTGTGGGAGCTGAAGTCCACAAGTCTTAAAGTTGTCAAGGTTGCAGGCCCCTGACTTAGACAATCATGCTGCTTGGCTACATGTAGTTACAACAACAGTGGTAATTTAATATTATATTAGATGTCAGGGTGGAGGCTGTGAATTGTGCTTTCACTCAAAGAGCAGTAAAACTAGAGTGTGTGTTTGCCATCTCCAGTTTCCTTTATTTGTAATTTCTATTGAGCCAGAAAGAGAGACTTGCACCGTGCTTTGCTAATTCAGAGACGTGATGACACACTGAAGTATCATTCTGTGCTGAAAAGGGGTCTTGGGATCTGTACATGTGGAAATCTTATAGAAATATAAGTTCTGATGAAATTTCAATAATTTTTACCACAGCTTAAAACCACTTTGTTTATTTTGGTATTCTACTATTCTTCTACTGTATTTGCTATTATTATTATAATTTTTGCTTGATCATAAGAGTGGTTTTTGTGCAGGTTCAAATGCATTCATGTGTTTAAAACTGTATTATTATAATCATATTTATATATTGCGAGGGACTTCCTGTTTGGCAGCCGTCGGGACAACTGGGAAAAGCCAGTGCTTGGCTTTCCAGCTTGGTTTTTCTTTGTCTAGCAACCCTTAAAAGGTTGGAAAGTTGCCCTGGAGGGGCAATGAAGGAGGAGCGATACTTCAGGAGCTAAGATCAGGAGGCACCCGATCAGAGTGAACTGTAGGACCCTCTGGAAAAATGAAGGAAAAGGCTGCCAACAGCAGCCATAGTCGTCTCCAGCAGGAAGAAAAAGGACTATAAATCAGCAGAATTTCAACTGTGAGCAAGATTTTCTCTTTCCTTCTCCTTGAGGATTATAAATGTTGTGCCCCTGATGGGAAAGGGCTGAAAAGTAAAGACCCCCATAAGGATTAAAGTTAAACGCAGTGAGTAATTATAAAGAGGGGGAGAGACTCTTTGTTAAAAATATCAGACATTGATAAATAAGCCAAGGAGGACATCTAGTGGCAAAAGAAGAACAAATTTTCTGATATACTGTGAGAATTGAAAAAAATTGTTGTTGACTGAAGTAACCTTGACAAAGGACACCTACAAATGCTAAGAGTGCCTTGCTGTGAGACTGAGATTCACAGCTACTTTTATTGAATTTGGTTAAATCTAAACAGATGTTGTTTTGGCTTTAGATTGTAAGCTGTAAAATGACTTCATCAAATATTACTAGACTTATGAAGAAAACTTATTCTGCACCCCCAGTCCTACAACACAGGGATCTACTGAAGCAATGTTTCAATGTGAAAAGATAAGCACTGCTCAAAGTGAAACACAGATTTCATTAAAATTTCTCCAAGAACTTATGTTAAAAAATCAAGAGACATTGGAAAAAAACCACCTGGAAATGCAGGAAAATCACAGAAAGACACAAAGTAAACTGGAGAAACTAAATGAAGAAATTTTGGATATAAAAGGAAAATTTGAAGCTCAGAATCAAATGATAATAAAAAATCAACAGAAAATACACAAAATTGAAGAAAAAACAGATGAGAACGATAAAAAGATAGAAATGTTACTACAAGAAAATGAAAAATTAGAGAATGCAATCAAGACTTTAGAGATGGAAAAAGCAGAACATTATTTAAGATTTCAAAATATCCCTGAGGATAGAGAAGAAAACATAGTGGAGGTGATTATTGACATCCTGGAGGAGGTTTTAAAGGCAGATCGAGGAGAATTCAGCTAGAGGTCAATGACATATTTCACTTCAATTCAAGCTACACAAGAAGAAATAAACTGCCAAGAGAAGTACATGTACAGTTTACAAAGAAGACAAAAAGAGATGAAGTACTATGCAAAGTTAGAGATGAACCAATACAATATAAAAATAAAGAAATTGTGGTCTTAAAGCAGATACTCAATAGAGTTAGAGACACACAAAGACAGTATCACTTTTTGACCACGAAGCTGATTGCCAATGGTATAAATTTTAGATGGCTGATGCCGGAAGGCATCTTAATAAACTGGAACAATACAAGATATAGATTGGACTCAATTTGGAAAGCAGAAGATTTTGAAGTGAGGAATAGGTAAATCTTAGATGAAGGAGTGAAACTAAGCCAAGGGAAGAGTAAGGAGCAGAAACAAACAGAAGAGAGGACTCAAGGAGCAACTGCACAAACAGAAGAACAGAAAGAGGAAGATAACCAAAAGGGTGAGGATGAAGGACTTGCCAGAGAACAAAGGACTACTAGATCTACTAGACCAAAATATAAATAAATGGAAATGGAGAAAGAAAATGGAATCTTCTCAGTAAACATAAATGGACTGAATTCCTCAATTAAAAGAAATAAGATTTTTAGGAAATTACAGAAATTGAATTTGTGGGGGAAGATAGAACACTATGGAGAAATAGCGGGACTAAAAATAAATAAAGAAAAAACTAAGATAATAGTTAAGGATCTTTGTTGTTCTTAGATGCAAAGTCGTGTCCGACCCATCGCGATCCCATGGACAACATTCCTCCAGGCCTTCCTGTCCTCTACCATCTTCTGGAGTCCATTTAAGCTCATGCCTACTGCTTCAGTGACTCCATCCAGCCACCTCATTCTCTGTCGTCCCGTTCTTCTGTTGCCCTCAATCTTTCCCAGCATTAGGCTCTTCTCCAGTGAGTCCTTCCTTCTCATTAGGTGGCCAAAGTATTTGAGTTTTAGCTTCAGGATCTGGCCTTCTAAAGAGCAGTCAGGGTTGATCTCCTCTAGGACTGACCGGTTTGATTGCCTGGCAGTCCAAGGGACTCGCAGGAGTCTTCTCCAGCACCATAGTTCAAAGGCCTCAATTCTTTGGCGCTCAGCCTTTTTTATGGTCCAACTTTCACAGCCATACATTGCAACAGGGAAGACCATAGCCTTGACTATACGCACTTTTGTTGGCAGTGTGATGTCTCTGCTTTTTAGTGTGCTGTCTAGATTTGCCATGGCTTTCCTCCCAAGGACCAAATGTCTTTTAATTTCTTGGCTACAGTCCCCATCTGCAGTGATCTTGGAGCCCAGGAAAATAAAATCTGTCACTACCTCCATTTCTTCCCCAACTATTTGCCAGGAATTGAGAGGGCCGGATGCCATGATCTTGGTTTCCTTAATGTTAAGTTTCAACCCAAGTTTTGCACTCTCCTTCTTCACCTGCAACAAGAGGCTCTTTAGCTCTTCTTCACTTTTTGCCATTAGAGTGGTATTATCGGCATATCTTAGGTTGTTGATATTTCTTCCGGCAATCTTAATTCCAACTTTTGATTCATCTAGCCCTGCCTTTCTCCCTGATGTGCTCTGCATATAAGTTAAATAGGCAGGGTGACAGTATACAACCTTGCCAGACTCCTTTACCAATTTTGAACCAATCAGTGGTTCCATGTCCAGTTCTCACTGTTGCTTCTTGGCCCACATATAGGTTTCTCAAGAGACAAATAAGATGGTCTGGTACACCCATCTCTTTAAGAACTTGCCACAGTTTGTTATGATCCACACAATCAAAGGCTTTAGCATAGTCAATGAAGCAGAAGTAGATGTTTTTCTTGAACTCTCTAGCTTTCCCCATGATCCAGCGTATGTTGGCAATTTGATCTCTAGTTCCTCTGCCTCTTCGAAATCCTGCCTGTACTTCTGGTAGTTCTCGATCCACATACTGTTGGAGTCTAACTTGTAGGATTTTAAGCATAACTTTACTAGCATGAGAAATAAGTGCAATGGTGCGATAGTATGAACATTCTTTGGCACTGTCTTTCTTTGGAATAGGAATGTAAAGTGATATTTTCCAATCCTGTGGCCACCGTTGAGTTTTCTAAATTTTCTGGTAAATTGAGTGTAGCACTTTTACTGCATCGTCTTTTAAGATTTTGAATAGCTCAGCTGGAATACTGTCACCTCCACTAGCTTTGTTGTTGCTCAGCTTTTCTAAGGCCCACTTCACTTCACATTCTAGGATGTCTGGCTCGAGGGCAGTGACCTCCTCATTGTGATTATCAGGGATGTTAAGCTCATTCCTGTATAGTTCTACTGTGTAATTTTGCCACCTCTTCTTAATCTCTTCTGCCTCTGTTAGGTCCCTGCCATTTTGGTCCTTTATCATGCCCATTTTTGCATGAAACGTTCCCTTCATCTCTCCAATTTTCTTGAAAAGATCTCTGGTACTCCCTATTCTATTGTTTTCTTCTATTTCTTTGCACTGTTCATTTAAGAAGGCATTGTTATCTCTTCTAGCTATTCTCTGGAATTCTGCATTGAACTGGGTGTATCTTTCTTTTTGTCTCTTGCCTTTCACTTCCCTCCTTTCCTCAGCTATTTGCAAAGCTTCCTCAGACAGCCCTTTTGCTTTCTTGCATTTCTTTTTCTTTGGGATGGTTTTGGTTGCTACCTGTTGTACAATGTTGCGAACCGCTGTCCATAGTTCTTCAGGCACTCTGTCTATCAGATCTAATTCCTTAAATCTATTTGTCACCTCTACTGTATATTCAACAGGGATATGATTTAATTCATACCTGAGTGGCCTAGTGCTTTCCCCTACTTTCTTCAGTTTAAGCCTAAACTTTGCAATGAGAAGCTCATCGTCTCAGCCACAGTCAGCTCATGGTCTTGTTTTTACTGACTGTATAGAGCTTCTCCATCTTTGGCTGCAGAGCATATAGTCAATCTGATTTCTGTGTTGGCCATCTGGTGATGTTCATGTGTAGAGCCATCTCTTGAGTTGTTGGAAAAGAGTGTTTGCTATGACCATCGTATTCTCTTGACAAAATTCTATCAGCCTGTGCCCTGCTTCATTTTGTACTCTAAGGCCAAACTTGCCTCTTATTCTGGTTATCTTTTGGCTTCCTACTTTAGCATTCCAATCCCCCATGATGATAAGGACATCATTTTTTGGTGTTAATTCTATAAGGTGCTGTAGGGCTTCATAGAACCAGTCAATTTCATCCTCTTCAGCACTGGTGGTTGGGGCATAGACTTGGATTACTGTGATATTGAATGGTTTGCCTTGGATTCAAACTGAGATCATTCTGTCATTTTGAGGATTGTATCCCAGTATTGCTTTTCCTACTCTTTTTTTGACTATGAAGGCTACTCCATTTCTTCTGACGGATTCTTGCCCACAGTAGTATACCTGATGGTCATCTGAATTAAATTCACCCATTCCTGTCCATTTTAGTTCCCAGATACCTAAGATGTCGATGTTCAGTCTTGTCATCTCTTGTTTGACCACGTCCAGCTTTCCTTGATTCATGGATCTTACATTCCAGGTTCCTATGGAGAAAAAGTCTTTACAGCATCGGACTTTCCTTTCACCACCAGACACATCTACAGCTGATCGTCCTTTCGGCTTTGGCCCAGTCACTTCATTCTTTGTGGTGCTACTAGTACTAGCCCTCTGCTCTTCCCCAGTAGCATTTTGGACACCTTCCAACCTGAGGGTCTCATCTTCCAGCGTCATATCATTTTGCCTTTTGGTACTGTCCATGTGGTTTTCATGGCAAAGATGCTGGAGTGGTTTGCCATTTCCTTCTCCAGTGGATCACGTTTTGTCAGAACTCTCTGCTATGACGTTTCCGTCTTGGGTGGCCCTGCACAGTATAGCTCATAGCTTCATTGAATTACAGAAGCCCCTTCACCACGCCAAGGCAGTAATCCATGAAGGGGTAAGAATCTTATGGATAAGCAAAAAAGCCGATTGTCAGAAGCAACAGAGGTACAGATAGTGAAAAAGGTTAAATATTTGGGTATATATTTATCAGACAAATGTTCAACAATAAAAGAAGACAATTATACAAGGCTATTGAAACAAATAAAGCTAGACTTGGAAAAGTGGAAGAATTTACAATTGTCATTACTAGGAAGAATTGCTACAGTTAAAATGAATATATTGCCTAAGATTTTATTTTTATTTCAAATAATTCTGATAAAACTTGGGAAAAAATTCTTTCAAGAGTTGAATTCATTAATTTTGAAGTTTGTATGGCAAGGAAAGAAAGCTAGAATAAAGATAAAAACGTTGCAAGATGCTAAGGAGAATGGAGGCTTTGGCCTACCCGAGTGGGCTTTGTATTATCAAGCATCTGTATTAACATGGGTGAAAGAATGGATAATACTTAGGAATAAAAGGTTGTTATATTTGGAGGGACATGACTTACAATTGGGGTGGTACGCTTTTTTGTGGTACGGGAAAAACAAAATTCATAAGTATTTTCAAAATCACTGTATTAGAAATGCTTTGATAACAGTATGGGAAAAAATTAAAACTAAAATATATGTAAAAATTCCAGGGTGGTTATCAATGATGGAAACTTTCTCACACCCAAATTTGTTAGATTTTGAAAAAACTTGGGCATATAGAAATATTTTGAATACTGATGGGACATTAAAATCGAAACAAGAGCTGGAAAATCAGAGCATCAACATGTCATGGTGGGCATTGTTACAAATACAAAATAGATATGAAAAAGATGTGAAACTGTATGGATTTTATAAAGAACAAACTGTATTTGATAAGATATTGTTAACTTCTGATGAGAAATTAATTAAGAAAATGTATAATTTTTTGTTAATTTTAGAGATGGAAAGTGAACAAACTAAAGAGACAATGACAAGGTGAGCAAAAAACTTTGGTTATAATATAGAATTAGAAAAATGGCAAAAATTATGGGAGAGAAATTATAAATTGACAATTTCAACTGTGTATAAAGAAAAATTATATAAAATGTTTTATAGATGGCACTTGCCACCAGCAAGATTAGCAAAAATGTTTAAAAATGTGTCAGATAAATGTTGGAAATGTAAACATAATTCAGGTACATACTATCATATCTGGTGGACATGTGACAAAGTAAAGGCCTGTTGGGAAAAAAATATGCTTGGTTAGAAAATATATTAGGAGAACATGTAGTATTTAATCCTGAATCTTTTTATTAGGTATAATACCAGAAAAGATTAATAAGCAAAATTTATATTTGGTTCTACATATTACAATGGTAGAAAGAACAAGCTATGCACAATGTTGGAAGAATGAATGAATACCATCAGAGGAAGAAATAATTAAAAAAATCCTGAAATGCACTGAGATGGACAGACTAACTATGAGGCTGAAAGACAAAAAAGAAACAGAATATTACCAAAGCTGGAATTTATTCTACAAATGGTTAGAGGAGAGAACCAAAGAGTAGGGCTTGATTATGTATTAGTGTTTTATGAACCCAGATCACATGCTGATTGATAAATTTACATATTTATGTAGAGAGAGAAAAAAACAATAAAAAGCTTACTATATAATCATATTTATACATTGCCCTAGACTTTAAGAAGACAGATAGCATTTTAAACAAGTTTCAGTAAGGAAGTTACAGCGCCAGTGCTAGCCTGGGAACATGAGGATTTTAAATGTAGATCTAAGGACACGAAGCTCTTTATCGCTTATGGTAAACTATTGTGATAGTTTATGATGCTCTCACAATTTCAAGAAGCAGAGATAAAGTGTTATTAATTTACAAAGCATGTTATAATTTAGCTGAGAAAAATAGCAATCTCATTTGAAATTAGAAATGACGGAAAAAACAGATGAAACTAGCCACAAAATAATCATGGTGGCAAGAAATAGGCTGATTAAATAGTATCTTTTTGTTTTTGATATTGTTGGACAATTTCCCAACCTAGATGAAAAACAATTAGACCATGGAATGTGGCTTGTTTCAATCTTGAAGGCCTCTGTTATTCCTTTTTCGTTCACCTTAGCTAAGGTTCTGCAAAATATCCTGAACGTAAACAAAACAGCCCAATTTTGTTAGTCCATACCCAGACCAAAGCATACATATTTTCATACTTTTTAAAAAAATATATTTTATTAATTTTCTGTTATTACAGTTCATTAGTGCTTAATGAACAACATCTTGTCTGGGTTGAGTTTTTGCTTAGTATAAAAGTTAAGTTCATTTTTCCAGCCATTGTTAAAATAAGTTCCATGTTTCAAAGTATCCTGTCTTCTTTTTATTTCATTCTCAATGTAAGTCTATCCATTTCAGCACAGTCCAGTATTTTCTTGATTATCGCTTCATTCAATGGTGTTATCTCATTTTTTCAGTGCTGAGCGAATACAGTTCTCACTGGTGTTAATACATGTTATGTTAAATATACATTTTGTTTATCAATTTTTTCTGGAATTATACCTAATAAAATATATTTCAGGTTTAAAATTTACATGTTTCCATAGCATCTTTTCTAAACAGGTTTGTATTTTTGTCCAGATTTTTTTTTTGCTTTAACACATGTCTACCACAGGTGATAATATGTACCAGGATTTTGGTTACATTTCTAGCATTTACTAGACATATTTTAAACATTTTTGCTAATCTAACAGGTGGAAGATGCCATCTATAGAACATTTTATATGTTTTCTTTATACAAAGTTGCCATTGTCAATTTATAGTTTCTTTCCTAAAGATTTTGCCATTTCTCTAATTCTATATTATATCCAAAAAAATTTGCCCATATTATCATTGTTTCTTTCACTTCTTCATCTTCTACTTTCAGATTCAGTAAAAGGTTATACAATTTTTTAATCAGTTTTTCATCAGAAGTCAACAACACCTGATCAAACATTATCTGGTCTTTATAAAAACCCTATATTTTAACATCTTCAATTGCATTTGCAGTCGAGGCCACCATGTTAAGTCAATATCATGATCTTCTAACTCTTGTTTAGATTTTAATTTCCCATCTGTATTCAGAATATCCTTATATGTTAGAATTTTCTAAAATTTATCTAAGTTTGGATGAACTGGGATTTTCATGTAGATTTTTGGTTTTATCTTTTCCCATACCAATAATAATGCATTTCTTGAAAGTATCTATGAATTTTATTCTTTTCATACCATAAAAACCTATGCCAACCAAGTTGTAAGTCATGTCCTTCTAAATATAACAACATTTTGTTTCTGATAGTTATACATTCTTTAAATCATGTTAGAGTGCATGCTTCGTAGCATAGAACCCAATCTCATAGTCCAAATCCTCCATTTTCTTTAGCTTCTTGTAGCATATTGTCATACTTTTGAGCCTCAAAACATTTGTTCTGCTCAAGGAACAAAATATTCACTTTGTGCACATATCTGTCTGTCTACCCTTGGTTGTAAGTAGATTTGCCATCTTACTTTTGCCAAAATTCAGTGAAAAACAGAATATAAAATACTGTATTTATTATATAACTTACCAGTTAGAATCTTTTATTCACTGATTGTACTTACACACTTTTCTTCCTTTGTGCTTTCCTCAAGCAAGGTGAAACATTTTATTTGTTTATTTTATTTTTTTTCAATTTCTATGTTCTCCTATCTCAGTCAATGAGTGATAAAAATTACTCTGAGCTGCTTACAATTCAAACATGCTGGATTTTTGCAGTAAGTAACATCACAGTTTTTCAAACCACCCTTCAGCTGAATGTGAAAATTACCAAAGTTCTCTCATCCCAGAAAATTATACAACTATAGGTGACCAGTGAGAAAAAAGAACTTCGCTGAGCAATTATTTGGATGCACTAGAATGTTCATTTTATTTCAAATATGTAATGAGAACAATGTTTCTAGCAACTGAGATGGGCGGGGTGTTTGATTACACACACAAGGAACAGTTTCCTGGGAGCAGATAGCTCCTGCTTCTAATTAACACCTCCTTGCAGTCTTGCCGATGCCTATACCGGAATGGCTTTGACCCAAAGAAATTTAAATCTGGCACCTGGAACAGTACTGTAATACCAGTTTGTTTCAAACATTTCTAACCATAAACATATAGAGTGGTAATTGAATTGTCTGGAGCAATTTTTGATTCAAACAAGCCTGGTAATTATATGGGACTGGTTTGTTTGTTATCTCACCGGGGTCTTTGTCAACAGAAATCTCTTTTATCCCATTAGGGAGACACTCATCCTCAGTCCTACTGTGAGCTTTAAGGCACTGGTGCAGAATGCTTCTATAATTATCCTTCCAAGCACTCCAGCTTTGCTGGATTATGAATGAGGAGAGATTTTGTTTTCTCTTGAGCTCCTTCTCTAACCTCTTAGTTTTGTTATGCTGCAGAAGAAAACTAAGAAGCAGAAGGTACAGGTCAGGTCTGGGAGTTGGCTGTATGGAAGTCCTCACTGAACTTCTGTTTCTCTTTGACCTGATTTCCTATTGGAGAGCTTCCACTTGCTGTATTTGAGAATTTGATTAGATAAGTAAGCAGAAATGTTCTCTGGAAAATCAAAGCTACAAGATACAAAGCCAGACTCTGAGAAAGTAAGACTGTGTATTACTGTCCAAAATATAAATATTTCACTTCTATTATAGGGATGAGCAAAATGCTCTCCCCCAGTATTTAGATCAATAGCATTTTATCCTCAAAATTATGCTGCGAATTAGTTGGCTCAAGTTTCATGCTAAACCATTGCTATGTCTGTGGCATATTGGATCACAATTAACTGTGCAACACTTCTACAGTACAAATCCAATATATTCATAATTTAAAGCAGTTTAATTTATTTTACTCTTTAAAATATATAATAGAAGTAAAAGTATTCAATCCAGTCACAATTATTTACATAACAATGAATAAAACTATATATAAAAAGATACCTACAATTCTGAGGACTTCTAGCAAAAATAAAATGAGACATACTTTGCAAAAATAGTATAAAATAGTAATCAGGTTTTTCCAGCCTTATACCCAAAGTGGGACTTCAACTTCTGTTTCTATAATTAGCATTAGTTCTATCTACTGTCAGATTCTGCTAAAGATTGGAATAATCTTTCAGTGAAGTTTGTAATGTTGCCTTCATCTTAAGAGTTTTCACTGAGATAGCTATGTCAGTTTTTTTGGCAGTAGAAAACTACTTTGTGACATTTTAAAAAGTGTATTACTCACCAGTTAAAATTATTCCTCAGATAATGATAATCCATAACAGTAATAATTGAATTGCCTACTTCCATTTTTACAGATTATATGGTAATGTGGGTGGCATATCAGGAATGAGGAAATTTCTGTGAAGAAGTCATGATAATATTAGAAGAGAAAGATTCCCCAGAACTGGATTGGAGAGAAAGCATGATCATTATTTTTAGGAATTGTTCCTTCAAAGACAATGATGCATAATTAACAAATAGTTCACAGCTAATAGTTACTATTGAAGGTCTGATCTTGTGTATTTAAATATTTACCATTACATCTTTATTTTATTTTCTCCGAGTATTCAAGCTGGAGTTTATTGGAGGATGCTTCTCCCTTTATCTTAATAATAACAGTCCTGTGAAAGACTGTAAGTGGATGTGGGAGAACAGAATTAGGCCAAAATTATTCAATGAGCTCTGTGTTCTGATAGCTAACATCATTTCAAATACTAATCTCTAATAGATATTTACTTTGAAATGATCAGACTGAAAATCACACAAATCATTCTTAGCTTCTTTTTCTTTCCTTCAGTTAACTAAATTGCAAGGCTGAAGAAATGAAGTTCTATAATTCAACGTGATCTCATGACTGGGACAATAATACATTGTTAAAAAGATGCAAGTTATCTCTTGAACATTTTTATTCTCACTTTTTAAATTTGAAAATGGCAATTCTGATGTTTACTCTGATTTGTCATACCATTTCCACCCATATCTCTTGATCAAAAGTGTTCAGAACATGCAGTTAGCAATTATTTTTATAGAGAATGTTGTAATAACATTATTTTCTAATAAATGAATGGGTAAGTTGTTGTTCTAAAATATTAGATTATTGCACAGTAGAATTCAGGATACGTTCAAAGGTCCAAATCAGGCTCACCTAAAGTATTTTATGCCTTCAACATACAGAAGCTGACCAGAGAGCAGCTGAGCATCCTCCATCAGGAAATTATAGTCATGGGTAGATTCTAAAAAGCACTAATTTGGGAAAAATGGGAGTATCAGAATAGAGGGAGTACTTGGAAAGCATAATATGACATAAAGGTCACTCAGAATCCTCACCATCTTTTTACTTCTCCAGATGTCTCTCTGCAAATCCAAGAACTGGAAAAAGCAATGAGAACAAAGTCAAATTTCTCGACCAGGTGACTTTCAGAGGATGGCATCAAGGAATAGTACAAACTTGGTCTAATTTATTCAATTTACAATGCATAGAAAGCAAAGCAGACATTATATTATTAAATCTATATTCAGTAAAAGGGAAACAACTAATAATGCACAATAACATTCTGAATCCATGTTTTTCAAAATAAATATTTTTAAAACAGCAAACTATACAATATTATAGCCCACAAATTTATACCCTGGATTGATTTACAATAAAACAATATAAAAACTCCTGTAGCAGATATTATATCAAATTAGTTTGGTTTAATCTTAAAGCATCTATACATTGTCTATCTCTCCAATGTCTGTTCTGCTGGAGGAAAGTTGACGGTTATTTATTGGCAGCACCAAACATTCTGGATTTTTGCAATACAGTATTAGTGAATATCATACTCAAAGGTGCGTATGTAAGTCCATCACTACACAAAAAGGTTGATTTAGACTTTCCTGATTCCATTAAACTGATTTACTTTCTTATGCTCAACCTGGGGTATTTCAGTGATTCTGGGGACCATTTTCTAATCCTCCTACCTGTTTAGAAATTCTTCCCATTTCTAATTCCCACCATTACGAGTACAGGGAAAAAAATCATGCAGGTCTTGTTTTCAAAGTACAGCAGGGCTGTGAAAAGCATTACTTGTTTTTATCTCTAAAGATGCTTCAGAGTATGCAGGATCAAAAAAGGACCTGTTTATAACTCCCTAAAGCAGCCATCTGCTTACCTGAGATTTTGAAGATTTCCCCTACTCTTGGATTTCATATTAATCACAGATATCAAAATAATGGTAGTAATAATGGGAGGATTTAATAGGTGTACAAAACCACAAAATCCAATCTGAACATTTGCCTGTGTGACAAACCATAATCCTTCATTAAATATTTGGGATAGTTGGGTATAACTGATCTTGGGAAGATAGGTTAGTCCTAAATAAATTGGGTCTATATGAGGCTAAAATACAGTAAATATCTTCTAAGATGGTTGGGCCATTTAACTGGGTTTTATTGCTCACATGACACATTACTCTTTCCCATGACCAAGTTATGTAAATAGAGCTGTTAAACAGGTCAATAGGTATAAAAATGTTGGAATCATTAATGATGAAGTCAAGCTGGAATATTAAAAATATGTCTGTATTTAGCTGCAAATACTGCAAAAAGCTGGGGTCTTCCTTGTTTCTTTAAATATTGACCAGAGGTCTTTCTTTTATGCATTATATAATAATTATAGAGAAACATTTTCCCACAAATATCCCATTGATAGCATGACTAGGCTTTATTAATCTGTACCATGAAAAGAAATGAATATTGTTCAAATCACAACCATTTGGGGAATAATCTCTTTTAGGTTGTTTTAAAAATCTTCCATAGCTAGGATGGTTTTCAGTTCATCAGAATTTACACTATGTTTTCGTACTGAAGTATTGAGTAGTTAATTGAAATATTAAAATAGGTTTCATAAATGTAATTAGTATTTAAGGTTTCATAAATGTAATTAGCATTTCTTGGGTAACATTGTCTTCCTAGCTAGTATGCCATGATTGTAGCCAACATGAATTTAGGACTGTATGTATTGACAGATATAAAAATCCCAATTCTGAAAACATACATGTCTGAAGAACCAGCAACAATACATTTAATACCATTTATCTTTTCCTGGGGTCAGTTGTGTTCTATTTTTCAAATCTCTGAAATAATTGGAAAACAATCTTCCTTTCAAATTTTTTGAACGCTGTCGTTAGCCTGGAGAGGTCATCTTTCTTCTGTGATTCATGCAATATTTAAAATGGCATTTATTGTTTTCAGTGTTTGAAATTTTTTCTTTCCAATATCCTACAATGGTATATTTTTCATAGCACTGAATGCTAAATATTGATAAGAGCTCTTAGTCTGTTCAGTATATATACTGTATATATTATTAACCTTTTATATACAAACTCTGGGGTTTTGGAAAAAGCTGAAGATTTTTAGCTGAAGACTTTAAAAAAAAGGAAAAAAGACATGGAGCAGTAGCCTAAACTAAAAGTACAATTTACACAGCTTTAATTGTTCAGCTATCTGGTGGATATATAGTTAGTAAACAATGTTAAAAAGTATAGTCAATAAGACAATGAAGAAAGTTTCTGATAAATAATAAATACAGAATAGACTATTACTTAACAGACAGTTTATACCAACATTGATTAAAATGGCACCCACTTCTTGTAATCCTTTGAGATTAATGAAGTAACAGAACATTTTCTTCATATACTTGATAGCTGAGATAAGGATTGATCAATCTCCAAATGTAACTGCTCTTACTAAATTTATATATCAATATAAAGTTAATAGGCTTTTGTGGAATTCAGATAGCAGTTACTTGTATATTAAGTGAGAAGCTAGGTAGAATCATAAAGCTTTCAAAATCTCTTTTTGATGACTAAAAAGTTAAGTATGAAACACTAATAACTTATTATACTGAATTGCCTCTGTCTGTTCCTCAGTGGTAATGTTTTTGTTCCCAGCTTATAATTAGGGTCATTTTAAGAATGTTGGGGTTTGTGGGGTTGACTGTGGGGTTTGTCAATTTGTATATATGTATACGTTCTGTTCTATTCTATTCTATTCTATTCTATTCTATTCTATTCTATTCTATTCTATTCTATTCTATTCTATTCTATTCTATTCTATTCTACAGTATTCTATTCTATTCTATTCTATTCATTCTATAATTCAATTGAATGACTCTCTTTGCTGTTCCTATTTACATATCAGGTGGCTTCATTACAAGGATATAAGTGACTTCATGAAGAAGAAGCACAGCAACAGACTCACAATAGTAATGGGGGAATTTAATTACCCTGATATCAACTGGGAGACAAACTCTGCACCAAGTGGAAGATCAAACAGATTCCTGACAAACCTAGCAGACAACTTTCTCTCCCAAAAAGTAGAGAAGGGAACTAGGGGATTAGCCATATTGGATTTAATTCTCAAAAACAGAGATGAAATGATAGAAAGTATCCAAGCCACAGGAACTTTGGGGGGTAGTGATCATGCAATATTGGAATTCAACATTCTGGAAGCACAAGCAATGGAAAACAGCCAAACTAGAGTATTGGACTTTAAAAGAGCTAATTTCAATAAACTTAGAGAGACCTTGGGAAAAATTCCATGGATGAGAATCCTAAAGGGGAAAACAACTCAAGAAGCTTGGGAAATTTTGAAAAGTGAGATAATAAAGGCCCAGTCTAGCACAATACCAACAAAGAAGAAAAATAACAGCTCTCAAAAAAACCCAGCATGGCTGCATAAAGAACTCTCTGATAAATTGAAAGATAAAAAGGACAAGTATAAGAAATGGAAAGAGGGGCACATAACTAAGGCAGAATATCAGCAAACAGCCCGTGCCTGCAAAGATGAAGTGAGGGAAGCTAAGGCTCAAAATGAACTAAGGCTTGCGAGCAAAGTCAAAAATAACAAAAAAAAGCTTCTTTCAACATATAAGAAACAAGAAAAAAGTTAAGGAAATGATTGGTCCATTAGTGGGGGAAAGTGGCAAGAAGGTGACAAGCAACAGGGAGAAAGCAGAACTATTTAACTCATTTTTTGCATCTGTCTTTACAGAAAGGGAAAAAAACAGTCCAACCTACCAAAACCAGTGCCATAAAAAACAGAATAGAAACGCAAGTTAAGATAGACAAGAAAATGGTAAGTGAGCACCTGTCCAGCCTAGACGAGTTCAAATCACTAGGACCAGATGGATTACACCCCAAAGTTCTCAAGGAACTGGCAGACGTGATCTCAGAACCACTGAACTATATTTTCAAAGATCCTGGAACACTGGGGAACTACCAGAGGATTGGAAGAGAGCTGATGTAGTTCCCATCTTCAAAAAAGGGGAAAAAATAGATCCAGGAAACTACAGACCTATCAGCCTGACCTCAATAACTGGGAAGATTCTGGAAAAGATAATCAAACAACAAATCAGTGAACACCCTGATACAAACAAAGTTATCACTAAAAGCCAACATGGGTTTGTCGAAAACAGACAAATCTTATTGTATTCTTTGACCAAGTGGCAAAATTAGTGGACCAGAAGAATGCTGTAGATATAATTTACTTGGACTTCAGTAAGACATTTGAAAAAGTAGATCACAACCTTCTACTTGATAAGATAGAAAAATGTGGGTTAGATAGCATCACCACCAGATGGATTCGTAGCTGGCTGACAGGCCGTACTCAGCATGTGGTCCTCAATGGAACTGCATCTACATGGAGGGAAGTGTGTAGTGGGGTGCTCCAGGGCTCTGTTCTGGGCCCAGTGCTCTTCAACATCTTCATCAACAATTTGGATGAGGGGATAGATGGGAAAATCATCAAATTTGCAGACGACACCAAGCTGGCAGGAACAGCCAATAGTCCAGAAGATAGGCTTAAAATACAGGAGGATCTGGATAGACTCGAACACTGGGCACTATCTAACAAAATGAAATTCAATGGTGAAAAAAGTAAGGTTCTACATTTAGGCAGGAAAAATCAAATGCACAGGTATAGCATAGGTGATACCTTGCTCAATAGTAGTAACTGTGAGACCTGCGTTCATTCCGCTGGGACCTGAAGACTTGGCTCTTTGAGCTCTCCGGCCCAGGCTGAGAATTTTTAACTGGGGTTTTTATTTTCAGGGATAATTTAATCTTTTTAATTGTTTTTTAACTTTTGTATTTTGTATTGGTGTGATTTTAAAATGCCCTGTAAACCGCCCTGAGTCCTTCAGGAAAGGGTGGTATATAAATCTAATAAAATTAAAAATTAAATTAAATTAAATCTCAGAGTCCTAGTAGGCAATCACTTCAATATGGCAGTGTGCTGCAGTTGCCAAAAAAGCCAACACAGTGCTAGGATGCATTAACAAAGGGATAGAATTGAGATCATGTGAAGTACTAATACCACTTTACAATGCCTTGGTAAGGCCACACCTAGAATACTGCATCCAGTTTTGGTCACCATGATGTAAAAATAATGTTGAGACTCTAGAAAGGGTACAGAGAAGAGCAACAAAGATGATTGGGGGCCTGGAGGCTAAAACATATAGGGAAAGGTTGCTGGAATTGGGTATGTGTAATTCAACAAAGAGAAGGGTGAGGGGTGACATGATAGCAGTGTTCCAATATCTCAGGGGCTGCCACAAAGAAGAGGGAGCCAAGCTATTCTCCAAAGCACCTGAAAGCAGGACAAGAAGCAATGGATAGAAACTAGTCAAGGAGAGAAGCAACCTAGAACTAAGGAGAAACTTCCTGACAGTTAGAACAACTAACCAGTGGAACAACCTGCCTCCAGAAGTGGTGAACACTCCAACACTGGAGGTTTTTAAGAAGAGACTGGACAGCCATTTGCCTGAAATGGTATAGGGTTTCCTGCCTGAGCAGGGGGTTGGACTAGATGACCTCCAAGGTCCATTCCAAATAATAATAATAATAATAATAATAATAATAATAATAATAATAATAATAATAATGATAATGATGATGATGATGATGATGATAATAATAATAATAATAATAATAATAATAATAATAATAATAATAATAATAATAATAATAATAATAATAATAATAAACCAAAATGTCCTGGAGGTCTTAGAGATGAAGTAGCATAATTTGGGAAGGCCAACCGCTTGATTGTCAATTAAATGTATTCTTTGAAAGATAATGACAAATGGAAAGTCATACTTTTCTCTTGTATATCAAGCTAAATAAAATCATACATTTAGCTATTTTTTTAAAAGAAATCTTAATTTACGGTCCTGTAAATTAGCAGCTTTTTCTGGAGTTGCCTTTGGCTGTGGTGGAGAACTACCCTCACCTTCCTTACATCTGGAAGAAGTGTGTTTTTAATGCAGTCAAGTGTGAGTATTCACCTTTGAATACCATTGGCACAATATGCTGTTAGCCTTTCACAAGAATGTACTCCAAGGCACTGCTGGCATTAAACAGCTCACAACAAACCAATAAAGCAGAAAGTTATATATGATCTAGCTCGTAATAGGTCACGGAGTGGAATGTACAATGAGGATCTTTGTTCCTCAAAGCTACTTTGTTCGACTCAGGGGTGTCCACAGGAGGTGGTCAAAGCAATCAAAATGGCAGTCATAATGGTGCAATCAAAACGTCACCTATGGGTGTCACACCTAAGCAAGCAGAGCTTCATTCAGGCCTTCATGGCTGTCATCTTGCATTTATGACCATATTCGGCAGACAACCTTGATTCCAATAATTCAGAGCTGATTTGGGGGCTATCAAGGACATGAGCACCTAATTTGTCAGATTGCCTCTCTACCTACAGAGTCACCTTTGCACAGAATGTTTATTAGAGCAGGTAATACAGGGTGGAGAAGGAAATCTGCAATTGTAAAAATGTTTGGCAAAGAATGAGTTTAAATACTTATGCTTTGAAGTAGGAAATATAACTAAATTGTCTATAAATAAATAATCCTACTCCCCTGGTGACATTTGCTAGGAATATTGATAAGGCAGATTGTTTTAAAGGAAGAAGGCAAACCAAATCGTCAAGATATACAATACATTTTGTCAAAAGCTTCCAGTCTCACTGCATTCTGCCTAAATTTAATATTAAGGTTGTTATAACTTATTTCATTTGTATTTTAGATGAAAATGGATCTGAAGCTTCAACATCTTTGGATCCCACTTTAGTTTTTGTATTTGAAAATTGTAAACACTTTCCTGTTTACAATTTTCAAAACATTATTGTGTTGTCCTACACAAAACACAGGGAGTTCCAGGTGAAAAAGTACATTTAGTACAAAATGAGGAACAGGAAGTTCTTATTCATTTTGATTGGATTGTTTCTAAAACCATTATATTTTTATAGACTCAAAGTTGTGTGATAAATAGAAAAGGTTTAGCACCTTGATTCTAAATAATATAATTACTGCAGGGAGAAAGTTATTAGCATTATAACTACCAAATCTCAATAATGATGTTTGAATCCTTGTGGGCACATCAGCAAACAATTGTTGCATAGGTGTTTGCCCCTAGTGATACATGTTGACATTTGAAGTGTCAATTAATGCAGAATGTGAATCCCAATTTCAAATGGGACAGCCAAAAAGAATGTTAAATAAGTTCTAAATCAGGGGTGTCAAACTGCTGGCCCGCGGGCCAGATGCATCATGGTGAAACCGTGCCCACCGATTGCCCACAATGAAAAAAAGTCGTGATATGTCACGTGACATTGCGAGTTTGACACCCGTGTTCTAAATGGTTAAAACACCAGACTAGAAACTGGGAGAGTCTGAGTTCTAGTCTCATTTTTGTCACAAAGGCAACTGAATAACCTTGTGCCAGTCACTGTCTCTTAGTACTAGGAAGTAGGCAATGGCAAAACATTTCTGAAAATGTTGCCAAGAAAATAACAGGAACTAGTCATGGCAGTCATCAGAAGTCAAAGGAATGTACCCACCCATCCCCACCACCAAACAAAACCTACAGTGATTCTTACTCGCCTCTCAGGTCCAACTATATTTTCAGAATACTCTTTTATTTTGACTGAATTTCTTACCCTTTATAAGAATTGCATTGCATACCAAATCTGCATTGATAAATCTTTTTCCATAACTGTATCTTAGGATTTCCAAAGCAAGACTTTGATAAATTACATTTCAAATTTATTCTATATAAAACAAGATGGTCCCTCACACCTAGTTGGCCTTCTTCTCCATTAATAAATGTCTTCGAAATATTACCTAAGGCAGTTCAGAGGAATTGCAGGATGTAGTAAGCGTTGCTTAAGAAAAGAGAAGCAGTATGTGTCAATAATGGCTTCCCAGTGAAAGAGTACTAGATGATTTTACCAAAAGTCTAAAGGATGAATTAGTCAGAATCAGAAGCAATACAGATTAATCTAAATATTTTGTAAAGTACATGTATATTTAATGCATTCAAGTAAGGCAGTTTAATAAATTTTACTTGCTCATTTAAATATTAATTCATCTGACATGAGCAATATTCAGTTTGTATTTTCTCTAATTTCTTTAAACTAAAGGCATGCTGTTTCAATAGTTCCTGATACTTCCTTTACCTTGCAGTCATTATTTATTTATTAGAGTGATCATAATTTGCAAAATTAAGATTAGATATCTGCAATCTTGTAAGGTCTCTACCTCCATTACCTGCTATACTACTTTGCCTGTTACAAATCATCACTTAAATGTTGTCTGTGAGTAGATAGATTATGGGAGAAAAGTTGCACTGGCAGGGCTCTTAACATATTATTTATGGGCTAGATCCTTGCAGTCAACAGTGGACAAAAACAGGGGCTTTCATCAATGTCATCCAAAATGACCTTAATGTAACTTTTAATGGCCGAAGAAGCTGTAGGGAGTCAGCAAAATGGTTGAATTGTATATAAGATTTTGAATACATCTCCCATATTTATTATTTTAATGATTTTACTTAAATTGTTTTGCTTGAATTATGTCTGCAGTCCAGAGTCACATATGTGAGATAGGTGGCTATATAAATATAGTGAAATAAAATAAATAAAATAAAATGTGCTCCAATATTTGCCTGTATATTTAAAATCTAAATAAGATAAGAAAATTGTAGAAAAATATTGCATAGAACTATTGCATATTACAACCTTAAAGCTTCAGGGAATTCACACTATACATTCTTTATTATAGATAGTGTTGATAGGGTCAAGATATATAATTCTCCTGTGAAATCAACACTGAAGATTGTATCAATAAGTCAGTGGTTTTCAAAGTTAAAGGTGATTGCTCAGGATTGTGTTGATCAAAGTTCAGCTGAGACTCCAATCTTGCAATAGGTTTTGGAGGGCTATGAGAGATTAATTTAAGTGTCCAGAAAGCTACATGTTGTCTTAGAGCCTCAGGCTGAAGACATTTGAATTAAAGCTTTTCTGAAGGAATATTTAAACTAAACAATGGGGACAGTGAGTTAATTGATACAGAACATCACTGTCCCCGGCAATCTAAGAAAATAGGGGAACTTAGGCACCACACAAGTTATGTAGCAAGTAAACACAGGGTCAGTCATAAAGGACTCAAATGTCTGTACACCAATGCGCAGAGTATGAACAGTAAGCAGGGTGAACTAGAAATTCAGGTAAATGAGGGCGGATATGATATTGTTGCCATTACAGAAACATGGTGGGACGAAACCCACAAATGGAACACACAGCTAGAGGGATTTAAACTATTTAAAAGAAATAGACTAAACAAAAGAGGAAGTGGAGTTGCTCTATATATAAGAAATAACTTTCTGTCTACAGAAATAGAGCACAACAATGATGAAAACTGTAAGCTTGAATGTATTTGGGTCAATATAAAAGGGGGAAAAATGACATTGCCATAGGTGTATACTATAGGCCACCCAACCAAACAGAGGAAATAGATGAACTTTTTGCTATTCAGTTAACTAAGGCATGTAGGAAGCGCATCACAATAGTAATGGGGGACTTTAATTACCCTGATATCAACTGGGAGACAAATTCTGCACCAAGTGGAAGATCTAACAGATTCCTGACAAACCTAGCAGACAACTTTCTCTCCCAAAAAGTAGAGAAGGGAACTAGGGGATTAGCCATATTGGATTTAATTCTCACTAACAGAGATGAAATGATAGAAAGTGTCAAAGCCACAAGAACCTTGGGGGGATCATGCAATATTGGAATTCAACATTATGGAAGCACAAGGAATAGAATACAGCCAAACTAGAGTCTTGGACTTTAAAACAGCTAATTTCAATAAACTTAGAGAGACCTTGGGAAGAATTCCATGGATGAGAATCCTAAAGGGAAAAACAACTCAAGAAGCTTGGGAAATTTTGAAAAGTGAGATAATAAAGGCCCAGTCTAGCACAATACCAACAAAGAAGAAAAATAACAGCTTTCAAAATAAACCAGCATGGCTGCATAAAGAACTCTCTGATAAACTGAGAGATAAAAAGGACAAGTATAAGAAATGGAAAGAGGGGCACATAACTAAGGCAGAATATCAGCAAACAGCCCATGCCTGCAAAGATGAAGTGAGGGAAGCTAAGGCTCAAAATGAACTAAGGCTTGCGACCAAAGTCAAAAATAAAAAAAAGTTTCTTTCAACATATAAGAAACAAGAAAAAAGTTAAGGAAATGATTGGTCCATTAGTGGGGGAAAGTGGCAAGAAGGTGACAAGCAACAGGGAGAAAGCAGAACTATTTAACTCATTTTTTGCATCTGTCTTTACACAAAGGGAAAAAACAGTCCAACCTACCAAAACCAGTGCCATAAAAAACAGAATAGAAACGCAAGTTAAGATAGGCAAGAAAATGGTAAGTGAGCACCTGTCCAGCCTAGACGAGTTCAAATCACTAGGACCAGATGGATTACACCCCAAGGTTCTCAAGGAACAGGCAGACGTGATCTCAGAACCACTGAACTATATTTTTCAAAGATCCTTGAGCACTGGGGAACTACCAGAGGACTGGAAGAGAGCTGATGTAGTTCCCATCTTCAAAAAAGGGGAAAAAATAGATCCAGGAAACTACAGACCTATCAGCCTGACTTCAATACCTGGTAAGATTCTGGAAAAGATAATCAAACAACAAATCAGTGAACACCTTGATGCGAACAAAGTTATCACTAAAAGCCAACATGGGTTTGTCAAAAACAGATCGTGCCAGACAAATCTTATTGTATTCTTTGACCAAGTGACAAAACTAGTGGACCAGAGGAATGCTGTAGATATAATTTACTTGGATTTCAGTAAGGCATTTGATAAAGTAGATCACAACCTACTACTTGATAAGATAGAAAAATGTGGGTTAGATAGCATCACCACCAGATGGATTCGTAGCTGGCTGACAGGCCGTACTCAGCGTGTGGTCCTCAATGGAACCGCATCTACATGGAAGCAAGTGTGTAGTGGGGTGCCCCAGGGCTCTGTTCTGGGCCCCGTGCTCTTCAACATCTTCATCAATGATTTGGATGAGGGGATAGATGGGGAACTCATCAAATTTGCAGATCACACCAAGCTGGCAGGAATAGCCAATACTCCAGAAGATAGGGTTAAGATACAGGAGGGTCTGGACAGACTTGAACACTGGGCACTATCTAACAAAATGAAATTCAATTGTGAAAAAAGTAAGGTTCTACATTTAGGCAGAAAAATCAAATGCACAGGTATAGTATAGGTGGTACCTTGCTCGATAGTAGTAACTGTGAGAGGGATCTCGGAGTCCTAGTGGACAATCACTTAAATATGAGCCAGCAGTGTGCTGCAGCTGCCAAAAAAGCCAACATAGTGCTAGGCTGCATTAACAGAGGGATAAAATCAAGATCACGTGAAGTACTAATACAACTTTACAATGCCTTGGTAAGGGCACACCTGGAATACTGCATCCAGAGAAGAGCAACAAAGATGATTGGGTGACTGGAGGCTAAAACATATAGGGAACGGTTGCTGGAATTGGGTGTGTGTAGTTTAATGAAGAGAAGGGTGAGGGGTGACAGGATAGCAGTGTTCCAATATCTCAGGGGCTGCCATAAAGAAGAGGGAGCCAAGCTATTCTCCAAAGCAGCAATGGATGGAAACTAGTCAAGGAGAGAAGCAACCTAGAACTAAGGAGAAACTTCCTGACAGTTAGAACAACTAACCAGTGGAACAACCTGCCTCCAGAAGTGGTGAATGCTCCCACATTGGAAATTTTTAAGAAGAGACTGGACAGCCATTTGTCTGAAATGGTATAGGGTTTCCTGCCTGAGCAGGGGGTTGGACTAGATGACCTCCAAGGTCCCTTCCAACTACTACTACTTCTTCTTCTTCTTCTTCTTCTTCTTCTTCTTCTTCTTCTTCTTCTTCTTCTTCTTCTTCTTATTATTATTATTATTATTATTATTATTATTATTATTATTATTAATAATAATATTAATATTAATCATTAGTTCATTTTTATTATGTACTAATGCCCAAATAAGTACCCAAATAAGCTGTAGAGCTTCAGAAAGTTAAGTCATCTTCTCCTCCCCCTCCTTCTCCTTTCCACCCTCAGTTTGACCTTAGCCAGGACATCCTTCCACTGGTGTCTGCACAAGGCATGCAAGGATCTAGTTTGTCCTTTCTGGAGTTCAGTTTTGACCAGAGGGTTTTTTTTCCTTTTTTAAAAATCATTAACAGAGAATGGGAACAATTAATTTTGGAAATGAAAGAGGACATAATAGCTATGCATGGAAGATCATGATGTTCCTTTAAGTGCCAGCAGAGTTTTATGTCTGCAAAGAAAAATATGCCTTGGCAACAGTAATGAAAATATAGTGAGATTGTGGAGTCCATAAACATTTTATACCTAGGGTTATTCTCTGTTTTTGTTTCCTTTTGGATGTGCAGATTGTTCAGTATTTTCAGAATTCTGTCTTGCATAAATTCTAGAGCAACTGAATAGTGATAAATTTATAAAAGACTAAAGGCACACTTCTTTGCGCTATGGATAAATGAAGTAGGGAATTTATTACTGCAAAATATAGTGCTAGCCATCAATCCGGATGGAGAATATACAAGATCATTGAAGATAAAATTACTGGTGGCTTTCATTAAGACGTGTCAATCAGACTGAGTCAAATAGTGCACCCCAAAAGTGAATAATTTGCTTCAAATAGGACTAGATGAGTCAGAACTTCAAGCATCATTGAAACCTATCCTAATTTGTAAAATTGCTATGTAGGATAATATACTATATCACAAAAATCTATTTATTATTTATTATTATCAATCATATTTCATGTTGTTTAGTATGGGTACATTAAATGTTGGCCTGATACCTTAGCAATAATGCCATATCCCTTATAAACGTAAATGAATGAAAGAAATACAACGTCTACATTCTATATAAAACACAAAAAGCCATGCCTTGCTGAGAATATTACATAGCCAGTGACTATAATCATTGCATGTTAACACAGCCTTTAAAACTATTTTTAATATACTTTTATGTCTGGGAGGAGGTGAAATCTCTTGGAAATCACCTCCACATCTCTCTCTCTCTTTTAACTCCTAAGAAACAGACAAACAATGTGGACAGGATAATCATTGCTAAAGAAGATAAAAAGCAGTGCACCACTCAGTGATTCATATTTATATAACAAATTATGTGGATATGTGAGTGAATAGATGATAGATGATAGATAGATAGATTGATAAATAGATGGATAGAGAGACAGACAGACCGACAGACAGATAGATATAATCTGTGTATGTGTCTATATAAGCAATTTAGAATTGGTTACCATAATATAAATAAAAAACAGTGCAGCTTAGCATGCCAATAAAATTATGATTTCTGTGATTCCATTGTGGCCTCTATCAGATGCCTACAAAAGTGATCCAGAAAGACCAGGGACTAGGAATTTCAAAGTGGTTAGGAGAATTATCCATGGTTATTCCTTTGATTCCTAATTTTTTGTGACATTGTGGAATATGAAATACATTGTATGAATGCATACTGTGTTCATCATTCTTATTCTCAGGCACTTGAGGCCAAGTTAAGATAAAATGAAACTCATGATACTTCCATACAAGTTCTTTGCATGGAACTTGAACTTGAAACAATGATGGAAAATAATCAAAGAGAAAGGCAACCTGGAATTAAAGAGAAACTTCCTAACCAGGACAACAATTAACCAATGGAATGGCTTGCTTCAGAAGTTGTGGTTGCTCCATCACTGGCGGTTTTTAAGAAGAGACTGGACATCCACTTGTCTGAGATGGTATAGGGTCTCTTGTTTGAGCAGAGGGTTGGACTAGAAGACTTCCAAGGTCCCCTTCCAGCTCTATTCTGATTTATTAACTGATTGAATTCTAGCCCAGATGGGTTATTATCAAAACCAGAAACAAAGTTATTTTCTACTTGTAATGATGAAGCTTTGCAGAACTGTGGATGGTTCACTGAAAGTTTAAGTGAGGATGTGTTGCTCTGGTGAACAAAGCCTATACCTTTGCTTGCTCTTTTTATGCCCATTGCTTTTAAGTGCTTCTATCAACATATAGGGCTATCTAAAATTACATTCACAGGCAAACACAAATATCATATAGACTTTTTAGAGACAAAAATATCAGAAACATTTGCAAAAGCCACAATTTTTTTAAAAAAAATCAGCGAATAAACAGCAAATAAAAAAACTCAAAATGCTTCAAATTTTTCTCATCAAATACTAAGTATTAATTGTGGAGCTAGGTGGGTGGCGGGTGGTTTATCATCCAGGTAGTTTAAAGCAGAGATTTACTTTCACTTATTGAAATAAATCATAATTAACTAGCAAAACAATTTTGAAACCTGTTCTGTTCAATTTTGCATACAATAATTTTAAATATTCTTAAATAAAAAACAAAAACAAAATTATAAGCAAGGATACATCATTAAAACCTTAGTAATACTGATTTAAAATTTGGAGCCATTTATAGGTTTTTGTGTGATTGCTGTGCCCAGCAACTGAGCAAGATCATCATGATTTTCTGTTTCCTCTGTGGCCTTTTTTTCTTTCTTTTTAATCTCAAAGGGGTCATGATAAAACACAGCAAACCTAATGCTAGATAGACCTTTAAAACTCTGTGAATTGCTGGCTGTACTGTAATTGCTATATTGATCCACACTAAAACTTTAAAACAAGTTTGCGTCAAGTTTAGAAGACTATCAATAGTTTACATTCTCCTCTTGGTGATGCTGGTGAATCCCTGCCTTTTAAACTATGGAAGAAGATCTAATATGCCATAAGGGAAGGACCCCATGAGCCTGTGCTTTATTAATCTATGAAGGAGGAGAAGCCAGTTTAAGTATTCTGAGCAGTGGTAGAAACTGCTATAATCCGTGTAGTTCCATTGAATTCCACCTCTTTATGTTGAGGCAAGTGGACACTACGAGCTAAATGTCCATCCAGAGTTTACCCTTTTCATCTTCCCATAATGGATCTGGATCCTTGAAAGGTTATCATTGTGGAAAATGGGGTTTTTGGGGGGATTGCGGGCTAGAACCAGTAACTTGATTCCACAACCAGATGCTCTCCAGATGTAAGAGCTTTAACTCCCAGATTCTTTCAGCCAGTGGGTCTACTCTGAGACTTGTGAAAATTTAGGAAAGGTAATTTATGCAAGAAAAAATTAAAACATTAACAGCTTTTGCTATGAAAGAAAGATGATGGAAGGGCAACATGGCTGAGATGTATATAGGTAGTCCTTGACTTATAACAGTTCACTTAATGACCTTTCAAAGTGACAACATTTAGGAAAGGTAATTTATGCAAGAAAAAATTAAAACATTAACAGCTTTTGCTATGAAAGAAAGATGATGGAAGGGCAACATGGCTGAGATGTATATAGGTAGTCCTTGACTTATAACAGTTCACTTAATGACCTTTCAAAGTGACAACGGCACTGAAAAAAGTGACTTATGACCATTTTTCACACTTATGATTGTTGCAGCATCCCCATGGTCATATGATTTACATTCGAATACTTGACAACTTACTCACATTTATGATGGTTGCAGTGTCCTGGAGTCATGTGATCCCCTTTTGCGACCTTCTGGCAAGCAAAGTCAATGGGGGAAAACAGATTCACTTAACAACTGTGTTACTAATTTAAGAACTGCAGCGATTCACTTAACAAATGTGGTGAGAAAAGTCGTAAAATGGGGCAAAACTCACTTAACAAATTTCTCACTTAACAACATAAATTTTGGGCTCAATTGTGATCATACGTTAAGGACTATCTGTAAAATGTCAGCATGTGCAACAGTGCTTGTCAGTTTTGTCTAGCCATTCCTAGGTTAAAAAAAAAGGGAGGGAGATAATCTAGGGCCATAATATCTGTGATACTTGGTCATCATAAGATACTTTTCAAATGAAATAGACTTTAGACACTGATATCTTCTCCAGCTTATCCAATATGAAGGATTTTAGGAGGAATTCACTTTCCAGGATTTTCTTTTTACTGAAAGCGTGGCATGAATAATGTTACAGGTGACTGTGTTGAGCATGCTTCATACAGGAAAGCATCCAATATCATGTGATTTGATTAATCTTTCCCCAGTTGGGTGTTTCTAATGTAGGTGTTTAATTTTCTCAGGGTTATTTATTTATCAATTTATGCATTCATTTTGTCTCAAACCTCCACCAGCTGATGGTAAATATCTTTTCAGCTATGGTAAATTTAAAGTTTGTTTCCCAAAAGGCACAAAAATAGAACATGTTATTATGCATGCCTGAAGAAAAAATAGAACAAGAGGAGAAAAATGCCCTGCAGGGATCTTTCTTGATTTGATTGAAAGGCTGATTGTATGAATAAACTAGAATTCAAGAGAAGCATAATGTACTTTTGTTTAAGCTGTAAAATAGATTTCTGGGACCATCAATACACCATTTCCCAATCCCTTTATCAAGTGGATACCTTTGAAAAGAGTAATGTTACCTTAGGTCAAAAGTTTCTTGCTGAAAATCCAGACAAATAGATTACCTTATGTAGTTTATTTAAATGTTTAGGTGGCTGATTATTTTATAAATAACAGATGAACACTCCAGGTTTGATATGGAGTACACCATGCTTTTGATTTCAATGCTTATTTTTATAGCACTGTAGTAGAAATGATAAATGGTAGTGTGGGAAAAACCCTTCAGATATACTTCATTGAATAAATAAGCTAAATATGACCCAAAATTTAAAAGTAATTAAAAAGAGAAAAAAGAACAATATAATATCAATATAAAATTAATTTGTGTCTTAAGTGTAACATTAAATTTAGATCATATATAATTATTTATATTCATCTTTTAAAAGACAAAGTTTTTCCCCAAAAAATAAATACAGTACATTCTGATTTTAAACTGATTCAGGAGGATAAATTTCTTTCCCTTTATATAAATTATCTTGTTTGCTGTACCCAGTTGGATAGAACCAAAGCTTTTTATAAGTTGACAAATTCCATGTTCTAGGAATATAAAATTTCGCAGTGCCTATTCATACTCTCAGCATGCTCAGCAATTCAATTCAGGATGATAATCCATCAGTCTTTCATTTGCATCAGCGTGGTGTTCCTAGCTTCAGTTCAATAGTAGTCAAATCATTGGCTTTATCAGTATGCAATAGACAACCATATAAATTTGATGGATAAAACTGTTTGCTGGTTAGCGTAATGTGAAAATAGGTAACAATGTCTCCACCTTGTTTTAGGACAGTAATGCTCAAAATATGTGTACAAATATGTTGGTCTGCTGATTGCTAAGCTAAGCTGTATGAATGGATGCATCCTTTTGTTGTGATTTATTAGCTACTAAACAATCTATAATTAAACAATCACTATTGAACTCTAAACCTTTGAAGGAACCCCCCAAACCTAACCATCTCCATTTCTTTCCTGATATGACATCATTGACAATATCCTATGTGACCTTGGAAGTCACATAAAAAAGTGTAGCCCTTTCTGTAAGAAAGATGTTCCTAATTTTGCAAATATCTTATTTTTTAAACCTGGTTTCCTAACCAGATATAGTTTCATAAGTTAATTTCATTAATTAGATGCTAGTGACTATAAATAAATGGTTACTTTCTTGATTTTTCTCCAGCAGTAACCTAAGAACTATTGTTCAGTTTCCTTGATTTTATCCATTCATCTGATCAATTTTCTTTCTTGTCATTGACTGCCTTCAACCAAGCTTCGATTGCGCCATTGTGGCCACCATTTAAACTTTCTTGATCATACTCTGTGGGCATTTCTTCTTTCTATTAAAGTTATTTGAACCTTGCCTACCTGGACACCAATATTAATGGAAAGCATGAACCTGCTTATAGTTTTTACATTTCTGTAAATGTAGAGACCGTGATTTCTGTCAGTCTCTCATTTCAGGCTGCTTATTCTTGGGACTGCAAACTATGAAATGCGTGGCTATTTCTCCTCCATCCAGCTTATTCTTCACACCTTGGATAGCAATTAAAATGAGATACAGAGTTGTCCTCCCAGAGTAATTACAGAGATATTCAATAGCTATGTTTCAACAGTATTTCTGATGGATTATCTATTGTTAATCCATCCTACTTGTTTAATTATTGGTAAGTAATCAATCAGAAAAATACTTCGTAAGTATAGCTATCAAACATCCATGAATATGCACTGTGTGGTACTGAGAATACAGTATAAATATCTCTGTGAACCAAATAAACACACAAGCCTATTTAAGACAGTGCCCTGTGTTAAATAAAAGTTCCTTGCTATGGTGTAGGTATCAAATGCCATTATTTGCATTAGAATTTTGGATCAGTGTTTTTTTATGCTTAGACCAGCATTTAAATGACAAGACTTTTGCCATCTTTTTTTCTTTTTCATTAATGTTTTGTGCAACTCTAGCACCATAAGGTTGAATAAATCTGCCACACTATCTGCTTCACAGAAGTACATGGAAGCTTGCTAATGACAAACAACTACTGTATATATATTTCTGAATGGAATATATACAGCTACTGCTGATAGCAATGGGAAACTGCAGCCCTCTTGAATGAAAAAAGCTGCATTGCAGATGTCAGACCACTAGATGTCAGACCACTAGATGGCATTTTTAGAGAAGCTTCAAATTATCCCCCTGCTCCCATCACCATTCATAGAACGCCAGCCTAGAAGGTTTAGCCTACAAAGAAAAACATCAATGGACAAGGCAGATGCTGTGGATAAAAAAATATGATATCAACGGCACTACTGGAAGATGCAAACCTGGGTGTTTACTGTACTGATGCTCTGAAATTTCAGACGGTCTTCATATCTTTGCTGGAGCTTAGAAGCCTTTTTTTTTTTTTAGAAAAATGAGGGGTTTTGATACTTAATAGAAGCAATGTATGTTATAGTTTTGTAACTCCTCCACTTCATTACATTATAAATGCATAGCAGTTTACGGCCTCAGTGTACATTTTAGTAAATGGAACTGCCAGAAATACAAGACTTATCCTGTGATATGGCTTCGTCTCAATCCCGCCAAGACTGAGTGGCTGTGCATATCGGCATCTCGGGCTAACCAGACTATTCCACCTCTAACGATGGGGGGTGAGGTGTTACCCCCCGTTGATAGGGCTCGCAACTTGGGCGTCCTCTTGGATTCACGACTCAATTTTGAAGATCATATAGGAGCCGTGACCAGGGGGGCTTTTGCACAGGTTCGCCTGGTGCGCCAGTTGCGTCCCTATCTGGACCGAGACGCCCTACGCACAGTTACTCATGCGCTCGTGACCTCCCGTTTGGACTACTGTAACGCTCTCTACATGGGGCTGCCCTTGAAGACCACTCGGAGGCTTCAACTGGTGCAGAATGCGGCCGCGGGAGTTGTAATGGGGGTCTCCCGATACTCCCATGTAACACCTCTACTCTGCGAGCTGCATTGTCTTCCGGTTGCCCTCCGGGTGAAATTCAAGGTGCTGGTTATCACCTATAAAGCCCTACATGGCCTGGGTCCGGGGTATTTGAGGGAACACCTGCTGCCGGCATCAAATGCCCTTCGCCCAGTGCGCTCCCACAGGGAGGGTCTGCTCAGGGTCCCACCGGTAAGAGATTGCCGGCGGGTGACACCCAGGGATAGGGCCTTCTCAGTGGGGGCGCCTGCCCTCTGGAACCAGCTGCCAGTGGAGCTGAGGACTGCCCCCGACCTCCGGTCATTCCTCCGGGGCCTGAAGACCTGGCTCTTCGAGCTCTCGGGCCCAGGCTGAGGAGTAATTTATTTTAATCGGGGTTTTAATTACAAAGGGTTAGTTTAATCTTTTTAAAATGGGTTTTAACTTTTGTATTGCTGGTTTTTAACTCCCTGTAAACCGCCCTGAGTCCTCAGGGAAAGGGCGGTATATAAATGTAATAAAATTAAAAAATTAATTAATATTAGCCAGAAATTGATGTTTTGCTTGCTGTTCAACATACATGGCATATCTAAGAGAGCCTTTGACTTTGCTGTTATAATAGTGATGTTACATTGTTATAATAAAAGGCAGAGATCAATTTACATAGGATTCACTCTGTTATGGCAGCAAAGAGGCTCAGTGTTTAAGAAGCTGGGCTGGTCAGCTGGAAAGCTGGCAGCCCAGGTTAGAGACCTGAACTCCACATGACAGGATAAGCTCTTGTCCTTGCCCCAGTTTTGCCAACCTAGGAGTTTGAAAGCATACAAATGTAAGTAGATAAATAGGTACCACTTAGGTGGGAAGGTAACAGTATTCTGTGATGTCATGCTGGCCCCATGACTGCAGAAATGTCTTTGGATAGTGCTGGCTCAAGGTGCTTGAAATGGAGATGAGCACTATCCTCTATAGTTGGTAATGACTATCGGAGTAAAATCTGCAGGGTCTTCTTTTTTCACTCTATTATAGCTTTCTGCAAGGTGTATGGTAGTCCACTATTAAATTAGACAAGTGTCAAATGAGACAGTACCCTGCAGCACTACCTAAGGTCTATTCTGAGCTATACCTGGTATATTGTAAGGTTCACTTCACTGTGAAGTTGTAAAGTAGTAGTAGTAAAGCTATTCTACTTCTGCCACCTGAACAACAACTCCATTCTAAGAGTTTCTACAGCCTAGTTCTGCCTTTAACAAAGTGGGGTCATTGTATTTTTTGATTGCATCCCCACCCCATACCTGCAACTGCATCTGCAGAATGGTCAGCATCTGCAGAAACTGAGAAAAATGTCACTTGCATTTTCCAAAGTGGCGAAGCTTGACACCTCTTTTATTATTTTGATGGCAAAGTCATGTTGATGTGGCTGCATAGTTAGGAGTTCTAGAAATTGTGGTGCAATATTTCTGGAGGTCACCTGATTAGCAGACACTAGAGAGTTCTGGTAATCACCCACAATCAGAATTAGCTTATCAGATATCTCTGGCTTTTATGCTGCTGGCTGTAAAAACAGAATCATAAAAGCCAGTTCCTACTTCTTATTCGTAGTGCTGGAAACAAGTATTCTGCTCCTTTTAAAGGGAATATTCACAACTTGTGCTTTTCTAGAAAATCTTATCCTATGGCAAGTATATGATGAAGAAATATCCAGTACGATTTACAGTGAAAACATTGTAACTTTTAAATGTAGATTGAAAGATGATAGCAAAAAATTAAAAAGAAAACAAAAACTCTTTTACAAAAGTGCTAACTACTAGGATTTGTTATAACTAATTTGGAACACTGAATTCTTTCTTCATAAAAGAATTTAACCTTCCAAGTTCTGAAAAAATAGCTGAAACTGTTGCCACAGAACTAGCTGTTGCCCTGCCACATGAAATTAGTTTCTGCCATTTCACAGAATTTGAAAGTTCAATATTGCTCCTAGAGAAGAAACTCAGTGTTCCCAAATGTACTGAGCTGTATTCATTTTCAGTTGCTGCCACTTTACTGCTCTTTCTGACTTCTGAATCTCTCTCCTTTTTATTTAGATGTTATTTGTGCAATATGATCATAAACCCACTGGACTTAATGTATGTTGATCACTTGGCCACTCAGGTATGAATTAAATCATATCCTTGTTGATTATACAGTAGAGGTGACAAATAGATTTAAGGAATTAGATCTGATAGACAGAGTGCCTGAAGAACTAAGGATGGAGGTTCGCAACACTGTACAAGAGGTAGCAACCAAAACCATCCCAAAGGAAAAGAAATGCAAGAAAGCAAAATGGCTGTCTGAGGAAGCTTTGCAAATAGCTGAGGAAAGAAGGGAAGTGAAAGGCAAGGGAGAAAAAGAAAGATAAGCCCAATTGAATTCAGAATTCCAGAGAATAGCTAGAAGAGATAAGAATGCCTTCTTAAATGAACAGTGCAAAGAAATAGAAGAAAACAATAGAATAGGGAAGAATAGAGATCTCTTCAAGAAAACTGGAGAGATGAAGGGAACGTTCAATGCAAAAATGGGCATGATAAAGGACCAAAATGGCAGGGACCTAACAGAGGAAGAAGAGATTAAGAAGAGGTGGCAAAATTACAGAGAAAAACTATACAAGAATGAGCTTAACTTCCCTGATAACCACGATGAGGTGGTCACTGACCTTGAGCCAGACATCCTAGAATATGAAGTGGGCCTTAGAAAAACTGAGCAACAACAAAGTTAGTGGAGGCGACAGTATTCCAGCTGAGCTATTCAAAATCTTAAAAGACGATGCAGTAAAACTGCTACACTCAATTTGCCAGCAAATTTGGAAAGCTGAGCAGTGGCCACAGGATTGGAAAAGATCAGTTTACATTCCCATTCCAAAGAAAGGCAGTGCCAAAGAATGTTCAAACTATCGCACCATTGCACTCATTTCTCATGCTAGTAAAGTTATGCTTAAAATCCTACAAGCTAGACTCCAGCAGTATGTGGATCGAGAACTACCAGAAGTACAGGCAGGATTTTGAAGAGGCAGAGGAACTAGAGATCAAATTGCCAACATACGCTGGATCATGGAGAAAGCTAGGGAGTTCCAGAAAAACATCTACTTCTTTTTCATTGACTATGCTAAAGCCTTTGATTGGGTGGATCACAACAAACTGTGGCAAGTTCTTAAAGAGATGGGAGTACCAGACCATCTTATTTGTCTCTTGAGAAAGCTATATGTGGGTCAAGAAGCAACAGTGAGAACTGTACACGGAACCACTGATTGGTTCAAAATTGGGAAAGGAGTCCGGCAAGGCTGTATACTGTCGCCCTGCCTATTTAACTTATATGCAGAGCACATCATGAGAAAGGCAGGGCTAGATGAATCAAAAGTTGGAATTAAGATTGCCGGGAGAAATATCAACAATCTAAGATATGCAGATGATACCACTCTAATGGCAGAAAGTGAAGAAGAACTAAAGAGCCTCTTGTTGCAGGTGAAGAAGGAGAGTGCAAAAGTTGGGTTGAAACTGAACATTAAGAAAACCAAGATCGTGGCATCCGGCCCTCTCAATTCTTGGCAAATAGATGGGGAAGGAATGGAGGTAGTGACAGCTTTTATTTTCCTGGGCTCCAAGATCACTGCAGATGGGGACTGCAGCCAAGAAATTAAGACGCTTGCTCCTGGGGAGGAAAGCCATGGCAAATCTAGACAGCCCACTAAAAAGCAGAGACATCACCCTGCCAACGAAAGTGCGTGTAGTCAAGGCTATGGTCTTCCCAGTTGCAATGTATGGCTGTGAAAGTTGGACCATAAGAAAGGCTGAGCACCAAAGAATTGAGGCCTTTGAACTATGGTGCTGGAGAAGACTCCTGCGAGTCCCTTGGACTGCAAGGCGATCAAACCAATCAGTCCTAGAGGAGATCAACCCTGACTGCTCTTTAGAAGGCCAGATCCTGAAGTTGAAACTCAAATACTTTGGCCACCTAATGAGAAGGAAGGACTCACTGGAGAAGAGCCTAATGCTGGGAAAGATTGAGGGCAATAGAAGAAGGGGACGACAGAGAATGAGGTGGCTGGATGGAGTCACTAAAGCAGTAGGCGTGAGCTTAAATAGACTCCAGAAGATGGTGGAAGACAGGAAGGCCTGGAGGAACGTTGTCCATGGGGTCACGATGGGTTGGCCATGACTTCACAGCTAACAACAACAACAAAACACCTTGATACAGAGACATGAATCATATATCAACCATTCTGTGTGAGCCAAGCTTTCACAAATCGGGATTCTGAATATAGAGAAACCAATGACTGAGAATTCTCTTACATAGTTGTGTCCAATCTGCTGGCCAAACAAATGACTGATGCCATTCATATTTTTTTAGTGATGTAAGCATCAACATAATCTGCCACTTATCTATATATGGATTTTACTCATGATAAACAAGTGACAGGTCTAATAAGAAAAATCCATGTAATTGGGATGAAGCTAATTTGAAGGAAGTAAAGTCTGGTCATGCCTCTAGAAGTCTCCAAGAAGATTAAAATATAAATGGAGTAAACTGTCCTGCTTCTGAATCAGCCATGAGATTTATTGATTGAAGGGTCCTTGGTGCTCTTTGAGCTTGCTTATTTTCTTGCAGACATTTCATTACCCAACTAGGTAACAGCATCACTATCACTGATGAAGTTATCTAGTTTGGCTAATGAAGCTTCTGCAAAAAAACAAGATAGTTCAGAGAGCACCAAGGATCCCTCATTTCAACCCTGAGCTACAAATATTATTTTATTGATTTATAGATTGACTGCTGCTTGATAAGGAGATAAACAAAGCATACTGACAAAGTGTCACAGTATTGGCTAAGCATAAATTTGAAGGGGGGAAAGTTTTTCAAGGGATTGGCTAAATAGGAATGCCATAGTTACATTTAAACCACTCAAATATAGGTTCGCTTCAGAGCTTCCAGGTGAACCTTTTTCATATAAAATGATAACTGACACATTTTTCAGTGTGAATACTTAAATATATCTATAATATAATCTTCATGTAAGGCATTCAGAATTATTGTGGTAATCCTGTAAGTGCATAATAAATATCACTATCTGTATGCAAAACACAAGAATAAAGTATAAACAGACTCTTGAAGTTCTAAGGTTTGCAAAGTACAAAATTCTAAAATCTTTAGCAGAGAAAAATGCTTAAGAAAAAGCCTCTACACAAACAACCCCCCCCCCTAATAATAACAACAGATCAATAAAGGTAGAACAGGTGCAGGGCCCGTAGAATTTTGATGGGTAGGAGTAAGATAATTGGGATGAATCATAATGATAAGGCAATATTATAAATGAGGGAATAGCTCCTGAAGAGGAGCTATGTGTCAATGCTGCAAACATTGATATGTTTTTGTACTGACAATATAAGAGACAGCCTTTTATTTTAATTGCTTCATTTGGGAGGGAGGAATCACCCGGAAGTTGTGATAAGATTGCAAAAAGCCACGTACAGAATGGGAAGTGAACTCTCATATGTAAAACTAATTGGATAATGTGATTTATGATGTGTAGATAAGGGCGGGGATTGTGTGTGTGTTATGATGGGTTTGGGGGGAGGAGATTTCAGATTCTGGCATCCCTCCATGAGTGCCAATGTTTTGTCTCATTACTATTATTTTTAGATAAATAATATGCCTGCAATCTGTTTGCTTTGTCTTATTCATTGGAACCATGACACTATGTTTGAATGGTTTGAATGTGATACTGCATTCTGAGTAATCTAAGATACTTCTTAATTAGGTAGAATTCTCTTTCAATCTCACTCTTGAATAGTAAAGTTGAATATGCATAACAGTGAATAATTTCAGTGATAAGTAAATAAATAACAGTGAATATACTCGTCTTACTTGAAAGCCCTCCATATCTATATACTATTAAAACTCACATGTATGTCTGTTTTTAACCTTCAAATTGGGCGAAAAAATGCATCACAAGGCAACAATTTTTGAATCAACATACTTCAAATGGATTAACTTACAAAATGCATTGGAGACTCATGTCTCCCATGAGATTGAAATTTGGCAAAGTTGTGGCCATTTTAGTGAAATTTCAGTTATTTCTGACTACGCTCCTGAGAGTCATGAGGGAAGGGAGGGAAAACATTAACAGTCTATGTGGAAAGAAGGATGACCCAATCTGTTACTTAGCCTGGGAAAATTGGTATAAATAAACTCAATATGTTTCAGTATTAATAAAAGTAATCTATCAACAGCTGGGTTTTTTAGTGGGGGCGGGGAACAAGAAGTGAAACAGATACAGTCTATACCTGCTTGCCAGGGAATAAAAAAGTGTTGGCACCTGGTTACCACTGTTTGGATTTGGAAACTAAGCAGATTGGACATGGTTGATTCTGCCAGGAAATCCCAGGACTGTGCTAGACTGGAAAGTTAAAAAAATCCCAGAAGATGGGAATGACAATTTACTTCCAAGTTCGTGCCAGCAACCTATATGGTTGTGCCCAAGTTGTAATCATGAATTGGACATGACTCATGGCCACCTTTACCAATGTTAAAGCACATAAAAAGTAGACTAGAAAGTTAAAAACAAATCTGGAATGATTGATATCACTTGAATACTGGAAACAGTAAACATTTCAGTAGAAACTGTTGTGAAATTGGTGCAGAATATTCTTGAATTGATCTCCTGCTCTGAGTTTTTGTAGAATGGAAGCAGAATGTTGAACCTCATGAACTTTTATCAGACCCCAAACAGCTCTTGTTTTATTCTGATGGTCTTCTTGCCTTTTGACGAGCAAGGACATGATGTGAAATTGATCAAATATTTTTTTCTGACTAATTTGTTTCTTGTCAGGAAAGCTAACTGATGCATACTCCTTTTAAACATAAGATAACAATATAAAGGCAATTATTAGTAGCACTGCACATTTCTATCAAATGGTGACTTGCTTCAGAGAAGGGATGATGGCAATACAAATAATGAAACCTGCTAGCTATAATCATTATTTCTCATAGACTATTCAGTTTTTTTCTCCTGATTTCCAGTTTTTTTGTACTTTAATTCAATCCCTTTCTTTTAAAAATATGTTTAGTTTGACCTTTGCCATGATATAAAATCATCCTTCCACAAAAATACACTTTAGTGTGCCCCTTTAAAGATTACCAGACTTGAGCGACAACACAACCAAAGCAAAAGAAAACATTCAATTATTGAAAATCAATCCTGTCTGAATGTTGTGCTCCTGCAAACTCCACTTTCATCTTCACTAGATTCCTTCTTTCAGCTCTCCTAATTTTTAACTGATTCATTTTATCTGATTCATTTTGCATAAATCAGAAGAAACTTTGTGGACAGTGAAATGAATTTTCTTAGGAATCTCGTCTGACTATCAGAGACTGTTGAGGGAAAAAAAACCCCAATATGTTTCTCTTGAGTTCATCACAGTGATTGAATGACTTCATCATTGGGCTAAAAGCAAAAAGGGCAAAATATTGAAGCTTTCAGGAATCCAATTTGGACTGAATTCCTCTGCTCACTGGCAGCAGAAACAGAAAAAAATCCAGCGGCAACACATGCCAGTATCTAATCCAATGCACATCAACTATTTAGCATAATGGTTGGTGAAGTGTGTTGTTGGAAGACTTCTGTTAGGCATTTATAGTTAATTGCCTTGGCATCTCATGGATATTTCCAAAGGTCTTTTTGTGCATCTTATCAGTTATGTGTCACTTAAAGGCAAAACTTCAGAAATCATGCAGGAATGATTACAGCATCTTCTGGATGGACAAGCAGAGAATAAATAGCCCACATATCCAATTTTTTTGTCTAGATTTAAATATCTAACTTTTACAGCTTTGTTTAGCTATTATGTTATGTAAAGATTTCAACTTGTGAGCACTCTGAATAAAGCCTTTCCCCACTGATGTTGCTCATATAGCATTGGTCTCCTATGATCACAACATTTTTCTGACTTCCACGTGAATCAGAACTCAGCTAATGCAGAATCCTGGCTCACAGAGAAGCCAAGATGCATGCAACTGAAAACACAAGTGCTTCTGTTCTGTTCTGAAGACATCCCTGCCAAATAGGGCTGTATGATAAGTGCTGTAGATAACATAATGCCTGAATAGAAATATTGATTAGTTCTTGGAAATGTAGTACTGTCATTCAGCTAAGCCATATTTTCTTCTCTGCTTTAGATTACATAAATGCAGATCATGTCTTATTGTTAAAGCTTTAATATTCTAATTTTATCTGGACCATTAGTCATTTACAACTTTGATCAAACTTTTATTTACCTTTTTGTTATTTATTTCAGATTCTCTAAATTCTTTACTTTATGTTTAAAACCAAAGGCTGATTCACCTGGTGTTTTTAAACTTGTCATTCTGAAAGTCTCTACTATCTTAAAAGTAGTTAGTGAGTAATCTCTGAAAGTAATTAGAAAGTGAGCCTTGTGAGCTTAGTGTCCTTTAAAAGTTTTTGCTGTGATATGATTGGTAATTCCATCCTCTCCCAGTGCTCAAACCTGTGGAAAAGAACTATTCTCTGGTGTCCTCATAAGCAACAGCCATCCAGACCACATGTAGGTGGTCTGCTGTATTCACCTTATCCAGAGACCTTTCAAGGAACCAGTCTACTTACCAGTTCTTTGGGCTTTGCCACAGTCATCAGTTCTGCTTTTGGAGATCCATGTTCAGCTTGCCATATCACCTTGGAAGTCACATATACCAACCATTTACCAAGAGAACATCAGGAGCTATTTTGAATTCCAGAACCTCATTGGTTGAAAATAAGAAAAAAAATATAGAATGAATTTGAAGAAGTTATTAAGGATGAATGTGAAAAGAGACTGCCAAAAATGAAAACAAAGAAGAAAGCAAACTGGATGTCAGAACAAACCATGGAAACTGCAAAGAAGAGAAGCCAAAGCCAAGAAAAAAAAAAGTCTCATGAAGGTACTTAATGAAATGTTTCAGAGAGCTGTTAGAAGAGACAAGAAGCAATATTACAACAACATGTGTAAAGACATGGAAAATGAAAACAGATATGGAAAATCAAGGAAAGTCATCCAAAAATATCTCTGAATTCAGAAGGAGGTTCCAACCTTGAATTGGTATGCTAAGGGATGCCAATAGATAGATAATAACTTATTCAAAGAAAATCAAACAAAGATGGAAGGAATATACAGTAATACTGAACAGTGAAGATTTTAACATCCAAAGCACCTTAGAAGATACAAGGTACTTACAAGAATCTTTAGCACTGGAAGATGTAATTACAGCACTCCTGTCTTTACCAAGCTGAAAGGGTTTAGGATATGATGGAATATCCTCAGAGATATGGCAAATAACAGAGGAAGATTCTAACCAAACTATGCCAGCAAAATTGGAGAATAACACAGAGGCCAACAGACTGGAACAGGTAAAATCCTCACAGCACTGCTATTTATATGCAAGTAAAGATTCTCACATGCCAGCAATGGCCATTTCTCATTTGTGGGACAAGAAAAAAGAATAGACACACTTCACATCAATGGGAAATGTCATCACCAGGAATATTATAACTAAGCAAGCATATCAGGCACCACTACCACAGGTGGGTGAGGATAATGTCATTTTTAGCATTTAAACCCAGGTATGATTCCCCAAGTATCATATAACTGGAACAAAGAAACATAGAAATGGAATGGATGCATTTCATTAATTAATCCTTTACTATGAATAAGACAACTACATTGAGGCCAAGGCACTAATTATACTTAATTATTCTTTTGCATAAAATAAGCAGTTTTAATTCTTTACTGCAACTGTTTCATTACAGCATGAGCACCACATTGGTTATCAATTACACAATTGCTTTACAACCTTCCTATTCCAGAACATTTTTTGATCTCTGGTTTCAGATATTAAACATGAAATACAGGATTATCTTGGAAATGTGAACAACAAGAAGGGTCATTTTATTATACTTGGTGCACATACAAAAAAAGCTAGAGGTTTTTGGGTTCAAATGCATATACTGATTCAGATGATTTAAAAGATTATTATACCATTGCAAACAACACTTGAATACAGAATACAAGGAAAATCTTGGGACTGGATAAGCATTTAGAAAAGAGCCATTGTTTTCATATATGATTACTACAGCAAGACTACTTTATGTTTGAAGATGGAAAGATTTGATGCCTACAATGATGAAATGGTTGGTGAAGAAGATAGAACTTTCAGAGATGTCCAAAGTGACCTACTTGATTAGAGAAACAACCATCTACATTTATTGCTGACTGGACGTGGAACTTATTGCTGACTTAGGGACTTTTTGTATAAAGCAGATAAGGTAGATTATAGAAAGAACAGAGTTATTTTAGAGAAAGAGGTAAATCTACAATTGTATATATAATTTTTGCAAAAGAGAACAGAAGCCACTTTTAAAATCCTCTTCTCTTCTCTTCTCTTCTCTTCTCTTCTCTTCTCTTCTCTTCTCTTCTCTTCTCTTCTCTTCTCTTCTCTTCTCTTCTCTTCTCTTCTCTCCTCTCCTCTCCTCTCCTCTCCTCTCCTCTCCTCTCCTCTCCTCTCCTCTCCTCTCCTCTCCTCTCTTCTTTTCTCTTCTCAACTTTAGCTTTCTCTTTTATTTCTTCCTTTTTCTACCTTCATACTCTTCACTAGTTTGTATTAATATTTACTCTTGTTTTTAAAACTTTCAATAAAATTATATTTAAAAAGTCATTTGCATTTGTAGGTTTAGCTTGTTCCCCAGAGGGAAATTGTAATCTTCAATTGACACAGTTCTTGTAGAAAAATCTTGAAGGCTACTTTTGTACAAGAACCAAGAAGCAAACTTTACAAGCTGCTGAATTTTCCTCTAGAATGGAGCTGAACCTAAGGTGAAATGTCCAACATTTTCTCCCATTATCCCTATCAGACCTCACATAACTTTGCTTTATTTATAAGACTCATAATATGATCAGTGCTAGCATGTGGGGAGAGCAAAAGAAAGGATTACTCCCACCTATCTACCCAGCATGATGTATTAGGGAATTGAGTATGAACCACCTCATGCATTCTCATCATTAGTTTATTGATAAAGGGACACAGATCAGAATGTAATTCTGAGGGAAACCCTCCTCTTTTTGGGGGGGAGGGAGGGGAATTGCTGAATCCATGTATTTTAGCTACGACGTCAAGAAGTTCATAATGGTAGCAGCTTTCCAGAGTGGTGTGCAGAAACCATGTTACTGACACTTAGATAAGAAAGCATATTTCAGTAATCAGGAATACTGTATTTATGAAATAGAATTAAGATGAAAAATATGACACAATTCTTATAAGAAAAAATATTCCTAAAATAATATCCTTTCCTATGACAATATTTTAAAAATATTAAGAAATGAAATGAAAATACTGGTCTATTCCAATTAAGAACAAGAAGTATTAGCTACAAGAAGTATTTGGATTCATACCTTTACTTTACTTAGCAAATCAGATTACTCCATCACTTACAGTAGCTTGTGGCCTGGTTAATATCCTTACTTTAATTTAAGATATTGCCAAATCTATCTGGCTACTTGATTTTATCCTGCTGCTTTTGTGATCCTTGATTGATGAGGATTGTGTCCTCAGCATCTCTGAACATATTGCAAACAGTAGGAGTAAAAATAAAAATGGGAAGTTCATGCAATTTTTCAGCCCCCTAACTCTCCTGATCCCATCTCTGTGAATAAGAATTTACTACAGCCATGCGTATCAGGAAGTTAGGAATATAGTACAATATCTACAATATTAGGAATTCAATTAAATACCAATACAGAATATCATTTCACAATTAAGTTTGCTTAATTTGCTTTGAAATTGACATACTGTACTATAATTCTCAGCTTTTTTGCCCGCTGGAATAAAAGCATGATAGATGACCTCCAGAATGACAAAAAAGAGAATATTAACCACAGGGTTCAACCCTCTGGCCAAGAAACTCCTTGGCAATATGCTTAAATTGAAATTAGTTGACTACACACTGTGTTTCAGACATTTCTGTCCAGTCTAATGCAATCATGTTGTAACTATATTATTCATTCTTTGTCTTACTTGGATTCTGAAAGACTGCATCAAAGCCACATTCCAGGATTGTCCATAGATCATTGAAATATCAGTTTTCCTATATTTATTTTCCTCATTATTTTGTTTAAAACTATTTTGTTTAGTTTGCCTATGAAATGTTTTAGTATTTTCTGTTTTGCCATAAAATTTTCATTGTAGTATGAGGTTCCTGAAAAATATACAGTAATTAAATGGATTTTTTTTTGTTTCTTCACTGAAACCTTTTCTCCATAGTTTAACTAAGATGCTTTCCTATAATTGAACCAGAGGGAAGCTAAAATTACATAATTTTTGCTATGTTCATTGTCAGGTTTTCTTCTAGCTTTTATCCAGTAGAATGAAAGCATTTTCATATCTCTTGTAGAAAAGTCTGCTTTCTCCATTCTCATACTCTATATTCACCAAGTGGTGGAAATGCCATCTTCCAATCACATAGTTAGATAGAGGTGGAGAAAACCCCCAAGAAACTAGGTGATGTTAGATATTTGGAGACTACTAAAACTCCACCCATAGTGCAGTTCTAATACATATAAGCAACAGAGAAGATTTATCTTTTTCATAAGCTTATGAAATTGAAATATAGTCAGTCTCACTATATTCAAGAGTCAATACCTGGAGAGAGAGAAGAACATTTGGACCTTTAAAATAGTTCTGCAATCTATGATTAATAGCCTTTTGAATTTCTCAGTAATATTTGGTACAGAGAAACTGAATGGATTCCTTTTTTATGGGTGGGGGATTGTCTAGAAAATGAGAAAATCTCTAACAATTTTTAAAGAACAGGCATAATAGAAGAAATAGCCCAATTATTGAAGGTATCAGCAACAGCTGTAGGAGAAGAGGCTCCTTATAACTCTTCATGGAATTAAGTTGAAGTGGGGGTAGCTAAGGAGCTGAATAGCACTGGAATGACAGGATATGCCCATACAGTACAACCATTGACATTCTTGTTTTGTGCAAGCAGAAATTCCCTTCTTTCAAAAACATTTCAAATACCTGTTCTCTTTCATTATATTTGTAGGAAAATATGTACATACCACACATAAGGCAATTTCTTTGTCCATTACTAGTATCTTAAAGGAGAAAAAGTCCAACTTTAAAAAAATCCTTAAGGGCATTTAATTGTATCATGTTAAAATATGTACTTGCTTATACCGGTACCTCTCTCACTTTAAGATGCCGAAAGTGTCTCCTTGCATCACATTTCTGTGCATTCACTTATCCAGCAAGAATACAGTTCAGCTTTCTGTAACCTGGTATGTGTAAAGGTAAAGGTAAAGGTTCCCCTGCACATGCGTGCTAGTCATTTCCAACTCTAGGGGCCGGTGCTCATCTCTGTTTCAAAGCCGAAGAGCCAGCATTTGTCCGAGGATGTCTCTGTGTTCATGTGGCCGGCATGACTAGACGCCAAAGGCGCACGGAATGCTGTTACCTTCCCACCGTAGTGGTCCTTATTTTTCTACTTGCATTTTTACATGCTTTCGAACTGCTAGGTTGGCAGAAGCTGGAACGAGTAACAGGCACTCACTCTGTTATGGGGCACTCGGGATTCGGCCCACCAAACTGACAACCTTCTGATCAACAAGCTCAGCGTCCTAACCCACTGAACCACTGCATCCCTGGTGTGTGTAAAGACTCTCAGAATTCCCAGACACCATACTTACAGCCACAGTAACATTTTCAATGCTTTAGATTAACCCCTCCTCTCCTTTTTTACGGCCCTGTATTTCCTTAATTTAGGGCAACTGGATGGAGCCAAGCCTTTACTGTTTGGATGCCCTGCCAGATGTCTTGCAGAGTTCGCCGCAGATATTTTTTTCTTTGTGCCTTAGGAAAGAAACATCTGCCACTACCTAGGATTGAACTGCCCACCTTCCAAAGAGAAGGTGAGTGTCTTCACTGCTAGGCCACCACACATTTTAGATTGACAGGACTGATATAGACCACTGCTAAAATCACACTGTAATCAGGCTATCTTCCCCAGAAAAAAGCTCAATAATTTCAATATTTCAACTCTTAGGAAAAAAAGGTACAGATTCTTTATTCCTAATAGTAATTAGGAATTATAATAGTAAATAATGGAGGAAATGCATTCAGGATGATGTTAATGTTATTAGACTTCTAATTTCTTTTGAAAAACAAATGTGTTCTAAAGGTTCTTTATGAGTGTATATTTAGTGCATTAAAATATTTTGACTGATGTTTACCACTGCATGTGTTCAGAGTAGCACTTTGGAAAAGTAGCTGTACATTATATCACTTTAATTATATTTAGATCTCTTTGGTATAGGGAAGATGGAAATAAATTATGGAGGAAATGCATTCAGGATGATGTTAATGTTGTTAGACACCTTCATTATAATGTATGATGAAGCATGTAAGTGAAATTTCCCTGGATCCATGGGTAACATATTGATTTTGGCAGACATTAAACTTTCCATTTGATACTTAAACAAAATCTAATTTGATTTCAGATTTAGCAGAATATTTTACAGTAATTAGACATGTTTGTGCTTTATTGATTTTTAAGATGAATATACACATGTAGGGAATTCTAAACCTCCCACCTCAAGGAAATCAAACTTCCTGCTTTGCTATATTTCTTCCAATTAAATATCCCTTTCCTAATATTGCAATCACCACACTAGAAAATAAGTAAACACATAAATGTCTTGCTGAATAAAATAATAATTAGATTGAACATCATTAGATGCTTTTAATGGTAATTTGCATTGGTTTTAATAAACATTTTTTCTCTCTTTGTTTTAAAAATTAAATTATCAATACTTGGCATCATTATGTAAGCATTCCTATTACCAGTAATAGACACTAAGATATGTAAATATACACATATACCTCTTATTATTATCATCATGAAAGTTGTCCACACATCTAGCACACAAATAACTTGCTAACATTTTTGTATGATCACTCCAGCAAGTAGTAGACAGAGAGAAAAAAAATAGGCAACAATTTGGGGCCAGTATTAGTAACCTGGAATCTTTTAAAAACTGAAATAAATCATTTTGGTCTCTACATTTAAATAAGATATTAGTATTATTTTTTGATACTTTTGCAAATTTCCCTTGAAGAGGGAACTTTTAAGACTATACATATATAGACATATATAGATTATACACCAAGTGGTGTATCAATTTAGCTGATTAGCTAAATGTGCAGAATTAGAATCAGAATCAGAAGAGAGCTGGGAGGGAAACTGGAGGTCTTCTAGTTCAGCCCCCTGCTCAAAATGAGAAAAAGTCAAAGCATTTCGAGTTTTTTTTTAATTTGCTGTTGTAAATGTTTCTGATATTTTTGTCTGGGAGATCTCTAAAAAGTCTATATGATATTTGTGTTTGCCTGTGAATGTAATTTTAGGTAGCCCTATATGTTGATAGGGATGCAGTGGCTCAGTGGGTTAGGACGCTGAGCCTGTCGATCAGAAGGTCGGCAGTTTGGTGGGTCGAATCCCGAGTGCTGCGTAACAGAGTGAGCGCCTGTTACTCATCCCAGCTTCTGCCAAGCTAGCAGTTCGAAAGCACGTAAAAATGCAAGTAGAAAAATAGGGACCGCTCCGGTGGGAAGGTAACAGCGTTCCGTGCGCCTTTGGCGTCTAGTCATGCCAGCCACATGACCACGGAGACGTCCTCGGACAAGCGCTGGCTCTTCGGCTTTGAAACGGAGATGAGCACCAGCCCCTAGAGTCAGAAACGACTAGCACACTTGTGCGGGGGAACCTTTACCTTTACCTTTATATGTTGATAAAAGCACTTGAAAGCAATGGGCATAAAAAGAGCAAGCAAAGGTATAGGCTTTGCTCACCAGAGCAACACATCCTCAGTTAAACTTTCAGTGAACCATCCACAGTTCTGCAAAGCTTCATCATTACAAGTAGAAAATAACTTTGTTTCTGGTTTTGATAATAACCCATCTGGGCTAGAATTCAATCAGTTAATCAATCAATTAATCAGAATAGAGCTGGAAGGGACCTTGGAAGTCCTTCTAGTCCAACCCCCTGCTCAAACAGGAGACCCTATACCACTTCACAGAAGTGGCTGTCCAGTCTCTTCTTAAAAACCTCCAGTGATGGAGCGCCCATAATTTCTGAAGACAAGCTGTTCCACTGGTTAATTGACCTCACTGTTAGGAAGTTTCTCCTTTATTCCAGGTTGTTTCTCTCCTTGATTAGTTACCATCCGTTGTTTCTTGTCCTGCCTTCTGGTGCTTTGGAAAATAAATTGACCCCCTCCTCCTTTGTGGCAGCCTCTCAAATACTGGAATACAAAATGAAATTTTGAACCCACATTTATGAGATTATGCTGTTTTATTTTGCATGCAGGTAGACATGTCGTCCCAGCTTCTGCCAACCTAGCAGTTTGAAAGCACGTAAAAATGCAAGGAGAAAAATAGGGACCACTGCGGTGGGAAGGTAACAGCGTTCCGGGTGCCTTTGGCTTCTAGTCATGCCGGCCACATGACCACGGAGATGTCCTCGGACAAGCGCTGGCTCTTCGGCTTTGAAACAGAGATGAGCACCGGCCCCTAGAGTCGGAAACGACTAGCATGCATGTGCGGGGGAACCTTTACCTTTACTTAGACATAAAAAACTTATGTGAATTCTTTTCTTTAAGAAAAGAAAATATGGAAATAATTAGACTGAATCCTGTAGCTGACATTTTTGTTATGAGCTAGATTTTAATCTGATTAGTATATCATGTGATAATTTAAACTTCATTATTCTTACAAGGACAGAAAGAAAAGGTAAGCAACATGAGGTAATCAACAAAAAGGGATGAAGGAGAAAGTGACAAAGAGAAGTTTCAAACTGATACCTAGAAAAGTAATGATTTATGGATGCACAAAATATTGAAAATAAAAATTACTGGAGCAATGTTCAGCAGTAAACTATCCTTTTCAAAATAAACAGATATTTTGTCCCTGGAATATTTCTTCCAACTGAAATACATCCACGAATTTTTGAATACTTTTACAATTAGCATTAAGACCAATAGGATGGTCTTAATGGATCAACAATTGAAGACAACAATTTATCCATGGACTTTGATTACTAATAGATCTTATATCTTTAAAAGAAATTGGAACAGAATAGGTACAGAAATAATCTTGTGTTTATTTACTGCAACAAGAAGTCTAAAAGAAATATAGTATACATTTTTAAAAAGTTATTATTAATATATAATATTAAGAAACTGTGAACAATCAGTCTTACAACTCATTGCAAGGAAGCTGTAAAAATGTTGAATATCAAAGAGTGGATTTTCCCATTGATATGAAGACTAGTAGCCATTGTGTAAAGAATATCTAGGAACAGGCCAGCCTGTTTTGTCTAGCCAACTTCTTCTCCACTAGCCAGCAATTTACAATAAAACAAACAAGAAGCCAATTACTTTGAATTGCCTATATACTGTATAAGGAAGGAGAGGGCAATTAATTTTTCCAAAGGGCCACATGAGGAACTGGAACTGTTGTAGAGGACCAAACCAATAAAGCTGTGAAGGTATGTACACATGCACGCAATACATAAACTGAAAAACGAATAGCACCAATGCAGTTGTATTGTGTGCATGACATACATTCATTTACATTTAATTTCTAATATCTGATTGACCTCATGTGGGCCAGACAGGGACAGCCAAATAGCCAGATGTAGTCCAGGGGTTGTAAAATGCTCAGATCTGGCATAAGGTATACATTTGAAGGCAAGAAGTAGCTGGAATTCTTCCATTAACTTTCCCCCCAATACAGTTTAGTAATTATGGCTCAGAGAGACTTATTCCTTGTTTATTTATTACTGGTCTCAGCTGCTGCCAGAGAGATCTCATTCAATGTCTTTGTGAAACAAATGCAGGGAAGGTGAAGATGTGCTTAAAAACACTTAGACTTAATGTACACAATATGAAAATTTGTTGGTAGATTAACCAGAAACAACCTGTTCTAGATGAAGTTGCTGTTCATGATGAGACTTCATTCCTTTTGAAAGAGCATTTTTATCTATAGCCAAGGAAGTCTTTACCCATCTTCAGATAGTACACCAATTGCAGCCTTACTAGGGGATTTGGTGGCACAAGGATGTTTGGATGTGCTGAGCAATAGACAGCACTTCAGTAGTGCTGGACAAGGTGAGGTCCCATTTCTTGTCCCTAACTCCTGCCCACCCAGCAATCTGAAAGCTTTGTTTGTGAGTAGATAGATAGATATTGCCATTTCAGTGAAGGGAAACTACTAGCTGCATTCTACACAGAGAGCTGGAATTGGTGTTTGATCTGCCAGGAGATGATTGGTGGAAGAGTGGTGGTGGAAAGCAGTGGTGGGATTCAAATATGTGAACAACCGGTTCTCTGTGTGGATGCCATTTCCAGAAGTCCATTCTGGGCCTGGGCAACAAAATAATAGCTACCAGTTCTGCCAAAGAGGTGCAAACTGACTGAATCCCTCCACTGTTGGAAAGTCTGAATGACCCAACTTCCTCTGAGAATGCTACAAGTATGAAGCTAGTTCACCCTCTTATGGTGCACCAGTGCAACAAATGGACTAGTGAGTGTCAACTACCAGAAATTCTACTGTATGCATAACTTTGTTACCTCCCTGCACTTGTGTGCAGTATGCTAAACAAACAAACAAATAATGCAGCCTTACTCTGTATTTGAAAACTCAATACACTGTCACAGTAGACATATGGTAGGCTAATGAACACTTTAAAGATCATATATATCTTCACTGTTTTCTAACTTTTTTCTGAATTCATTGATCACTGACTTATCTGAGTTTCTCCTCTTGTGTAAGCCTACCCATAAAATATGTCTTTGACAGAAGCTCTGTTGTACATCTCACCACTAAGAAGGGTTAGATTGTAGATAAAAGAGATAAGATATCTCCTCTGACAGCTGAGGACAGTATTATAAAATTTGGAAAAGCAGAAGGAGATAATTTTATCTCAATCTTACCTGAATTTTAGGCATATAATAAAACTGCACAATTTTAATGGCCTTTAAAAGCCATTTTATTTTCACTTGTTCTAAAGTATATGGTTTTTCCTCCTTTGCTTTATTGTGAATTTAATGTACTTTAAGACTTTGTAATTTTAGGATGCTAAGAGGGCTTTAATGTAAAGAATAGTTATTTACTTACATAATTTATGAATACTGCTGGTACTATTATTTTCTATTACTAATACCATTATTGCATTACTTATTGTTATTGTATTATATTATTGTATAATTTGCTTATATTTTATTGTTTGCTTCTATCAATACAAAAAAATTCTTTCAGTGCAAGGGGAAAGGAACATTTTTTTAAAAAAAAAGGCCTGGCAAATTGATATTTGGTAATTGATAATCATTGCTTACTGACTACATAGTTTAGCAACTGTTTGAAATTATGATAATAATTATGATGTTTTGAAGGCATTTAAGTAAAACTGTGGTAGAATGGATGAAGTTTCTTAGATGAGAAGCGAAACATCTTCAAGGAACAAACAAAGTACAATTGCATTTTGAAAAAAGCACCTTTCAGACAAAATTATAGAACCATGGTGGTGCAGTGGTTAGAATGCAGTATTGCAGTGCTTAGAATGCAGTATTGCACTGCCAGAATACTGCACTGCCAGTATTGATCCTGACCAGCTCAAAGTTGACTCAGGCTTCCATCTTTCTGATTTCAGTAAAATGAGGACCCAGATTGCTGAGGAGCAATATACTGACATTGTAAATTGCTCAGAATGCTGTAAAGCACTATGGAGTAGTATATAAGTCTAAATGCTATTGCTACTGCTATTAATGGACAATGCAAAAGTAAAAAACATAAGTTGTGGTCATGTAATGTCTTCTTTAATGACTGTGGTGATTCACTTAACAGCCAAATTGGAAGTATTGTTATATGTCTGGGGATGGAGTTGCCTGTCCCAATTGTAGTTGGTAAGCAAGGACTACCTATATAGTGCTTGTTTTGTTATTGATGTTTTGAGAACATCTGTTTCACTATAAGGTCTGAAAAGTTAACAAACAACTCTGTTTCTTAATTATTCCTATCTTGCAAGACTGTAGCAAATAATTATACTAGAAAATATTCTAAGCAAGAGTACCTATTCTGTTCCTTCCTGTCTGAGGTGAAGAAAGTGGCAGCCTATGATGATTGTTTTATGTTTTGTGTGGCTGCCTTCCTTTTCAAGATCATTCTTATCTGAATATTGATTAAAAACAGCAATGATTTTTTGTTCCCTTGCAAGAAAAGAGGGGCATTTTATTTACAATGCTGTTTAGACAATTTCTATTTAAATAATTATTTTTGACTGTTCAACAGATGTCTGGGATATGGGGGGGGAGCCCATGTTTTTTTGGTTCTTGTCTTCTCTCTATTCAATATCATTCACTGAAGCACTCCAGGAATAGGACAATGTAATACATATTATTTGCTTTTTGAAAACTTTCTCATTCTCTACAATACAGTTTCATAATCTCTAAGTCAAAAGTGCAGCAGTCAAATAATGACAATAAGAGGAACTGATCGAATGATAAAAGGGTCAGAGCTAAAATGGGTAGAAAAGCTCTCTTTTTCTCTGTTGCATAGCAAATTCTTTTCTCATTCCCATTTACCGAAAGACTATTTTTCTCACATTTGTCTCCAATTTCTAGATGTCAACAAGAACCTTGCACCAGTTCATATCAGACCATATATATGGTGTGTTTTCTTTCACACAACAGATTTTGTCTATGATAATTATACAGTTATGATTTATTCCATTACTTCAATGAGAAGTAGACTCAAATGTTCAGAAACAATGATATGATACTTAACAATGCCTTTTTATGCAAAAACATTAAGTATATGGTGTAGTAAATGTTAAGAATCTAGTGACTGGTGACTTTCACTAGTGATTTTTTAAAAATATTTTGGACAGAATATTAGTAATAAACAAGAACATTTATTTCCTTTTTTGTGCAAAGAATATGACATTTATCAGCTCCTGTTTATAAATGTCATCAATAAAGTTCATGATACAAGTAATAGTTATGGCAGCCCAGTGTAATCTTTGTTCTATATTCTTGAAAATTCGAACCATATACTGAGAAGTTCAACTTTCTTTCTTATTCCTTACTTTGAGACCATATCAATTTCTTTTTGATTTATAGCAGAGTAATACTGCAAAATAAGTACTATAATTTCACAGAGATTTATTTTTCATACAATCCTTCCTATTGTCATAGAAGCTGTTCCTTTCAATAAATAAATGATCAAGAAATTATAATAATGGTTTTGACACCCAACAGCATTTTTCATTGTTGCTCAGTTTGAGATCTAATATGGACTGAAACAGCTATAGATACTGAGACTAAGATCCAATGTAAAGGACCTAGGTTACACACACACACACACCTACACACCCACACACCCACACACAAACACAGACGTGTGTGTGTATGTGTATGTGTGTATATGTATATATATGTATACAGAAAACAAATATATATATATATATATATATATATATATATATATATATATATATATATATATATATATATATATATGTTTTCTGAGGTTTTCGCGGGTGTTCGTATGTGGATCTTTGGTTATTCGGGTTTTTCCCCGCGTAGAACTAAAGGTGTAGGGGCGACGTTTCGACGGAATCCCATCCGTCATCATCAGGCTGGAGGCTTCTGCTTCCTTCTTCTGGGAGAAGCATGTGGCTGTTTGTTCCTCTTTTTTAAACTGCCAGAGGGGGTGTGTTCTGTGGGTGGAGGTTGCTCTGATTGGGCACACTTACTCCCCCCACCCAATCAGAGCAACCTCCAATTTACACAAATATAGGAATTGTCCGGTGTGACTACTGCCTGTTCGATAGCCTTCAAGATAGGCTGAAAACAGGAAATAAAGATTTGCCCCATGTTTGGGGCCTAGCAAGGTAATCTAAAGAGTTAACATTTGAAATATATATATATATATATATATATATATATATATATATATATATATATATATATATATATATATATATATATATATATATATATATATATATATTATATACGGGAACGCGGTGGCTCAGTGGGTTAGGATGCTGAGCTTGTCGATCAGATGGTCAGCAGTTTGGCGGGTCGAATCCCGAGTGCTGTGTAACAGAGTGAGCACCTGTTACTCATCCCAGCTTCTGCCAACCTAGCAGTTCGAAAGCATGTAAAAATGCAGGTAGAAAAATAGGGACCACTACGGTGAGAAGGTAACAGCATTCTGTGCGCCTTTGGTGTCTAGTCATGCCAGCCACATGACCATGGAGACATCCTCAGACAAGCACTGGCTCTTCAGCTTTGAAAAGGAGATGAGCACCGCCCCCTAGAGTTGGAAATGACTAGCATGCATGTGTGTGGGAACCTTTACCTTTATACACACACACACACACACACACACACACACACACATATACTGTATATATATATATACACATATACATATACATATACATATACATATACATATACATATACATATACATATACATATACATATACATATACATATACATATATATATATATATATATATATATATATATATATATATATATATATATATGTTGTTGTTGTTGTTAGCTGCGAAGTCGTGTCCGACCCATCGCGACCCTATGGACAACATTCCTCCAGGCCTTCCTGTCCTCTAACATCTTCTGGAGTCCATTTAAGCTCACGCCTACTGCTTCAGTGACTCCATCCAGCCACCTCATTCTCTGTCGTCCCCTTCTTCTATTGCCCTCGATCTTCCCCAGCATTAGGCTCTTCTCCAGGGAGTCCTTCCTTCTCATTAGGTGGCCAAAGTACTTGAGTTTTAGCTTCAGGATCTGGCCTTCTAAAGAGCAGTCAGGATTGATCTCCTCTAGGACTGACCGGTTTGATTGCCTTGCAGTCCAAGGGACTCGCAGGAGTCTTCTCCAGCACCACAGTTCAAAGGCCTCAATTCTTTGGCGCTCAGCCTTTCTTATGGTCCAACTTTCACTACCATACATTGCAACTGGAAAGACCATAGCCTTGACTATACGCACTTTTGTTGACAGGGTGATGTCTCTGCTTTTTAGTGTGCTGTCTAGATTTGCCATGGCTTTCCTCCCCAGGAGCAAGCGTCTTTTAATTTCTTGGCTACAGTCCCCATCTGCAGTGATCTTGGAGCCCAGGAAAATAAAATCTGTCACTACCTCCATTTCTTCCCCATCTATTTGCCAGGAATTGAGAGGGCCAGATGCCATGATCTTGGTTTTCTTAATGTTAAGTTTCAAGCCAAGTTTTGCACTCTCCTTCTTCACCTGCAACAAGAGGCTCTTTAGTTCTTCTTCACTTTCTGCCATTAGAGTGGTATCATCTGCGTATCTTAGGTTGTTGATATTTCTTCCGGCAATCTTAATTCCAACTTTTGATTCATCTAGCCCTGCCTTTCTCATGATGTGCTCTGCATATAAGTTAAATAGGCAGGGCAACAGTATACAGCCTTGCCGGACTCCTTTCCCAATTTTGAACCAATCAGTGGTTCCGTGTCCAGTTCTCACTGTTGCTTCTTGACCCGCATATAGGTTTCTCAAGAGACCAATAAGATGGTCTGGTACTCCCATCTCTTTAAGAACTTGCCACAGTTTGTTATGATCCACACAATCAAAGGCTTTAGCATAGTCAATGAAGCAGAAGTAGATGTTTTTCTGGAACTCCCTAGCTTTCTCCATGATCCAGCGTATGTTGGCAATTTGATCTCTAGTTCCTCTGCCTCTTCGAAATCCTGCCTGTAATTCTGGTAGTTCTCGATCCACATACTGCTGAAGTCTAGCTTGTAGGATTTTAAGCATGACTTTACTAGCATGAGAAATGAGTGCAATGGTGCGATAGTTTGAACATTCTTTGGCACTGCCTCTCTTAGGAATTGGAATGTAAACTGATCTTTTCCAATCCTGTGGCCACTGTTGAGTTTTCCAAATTTGCTGGCAAATTGAGTGTAGCACTTTTACTGCATTGTCTTTTAAGATTTTGAATAGCTCAGCTGGAATACTGTCACCTCCACTAGCTTTGTTGTTGCTCAGCTTTTCTAAGGCCCACTTCACTTCACATTCTAGGATGTCTGGCTCGAGGTCAGTGACCACCTCATAGTGATTATCAGGGACGTTAAGCTCATTCTTGTATAGTTCTTCTGTGTAATTTTGCCACCTCTTCTTAATCTCTTCTGCCTCTGTTAGGTCCCTGCCATTTTGGTCCTTTATCATGCCCATTTTTGCATTAAACGTTCCCTTCATTTCTCCAATTTTCTTGAAAAGATCTCTGGTCCTCCCTATTCTATTGTTTTCTTCTATTTCTTTGCACTGTTCATTTAAGAAGGCATTCTTATCTCTTCTAGCTATTCTCTGGAATTCTGCATTCAATTGCATTCAGGCTGGTGTCTTCAGCTTTGTGCTTGTTGCTTGTATGTGTATATATATATATATATACACATACAAGCAACAAGCACAAAGCTGAAGACACCAGCCTGAAGATGACGAGTGGGACCTCGTCGAAACGTCACCAAGACACTCTCAATCTTACATGGGAAAAGACCCAAATACACCAAGACCTACATACCTGTACCCGTGAAAATATATATGTGTGTGTGTGTGTGTGTGTGTGTGTGTGTATTATTTTTTACAATAACATCCTTTAGTGCTTAGTAAATAACATGTTGTCTGGGTTCATATATTTAGAAAACAATCAATAGTAATTAACAATTAATTTCTACAGTTCCATAATCAATATATTAATTAATGATATATTTCTTTGATCTTCTCTTCTTCCAATAGTATTCTCCTTTTGTCAACATTAAGCAAATATAATTCTTAAAATTTTTGATGCATATAAAGTTGGATATAAAACTTTTTCTTGTGTTTCTACAAATAATAATAATAGCATATAACATCTTTTCTTATCAGCTTATACTTCAATTGTTCTGTGATCTACGGGGCCCCCTCCTTCTTGGTTGCCTTTCTGGGGTGACTTTAGACCCATTTAGGGTCCCTTGGTAGGTCAAAACAAGCTGTGGGATGCAGAGCTCCGCAATCCATTGGCTGTGTTGCTATGGTGCAAAACTGGAAGTCTCCCATGGATCTTGCCTCTGATAAGACTTCATTGGTTCTCACAAGACCAAATGATGTAGAGATTAAAATGTGGACATGAGGAATAGCATTTAATGGTACCGTCAGGGCTTCATTAGCAAAAGAGCTAATAAGAGTGAAGTATAAGAAATGCACAGTACATTGTCCCCTTTGGGTCAACCCCAATAATCTTAAAGTGAATCGAAATTTAAAACAGATGCTGTTCTAGGGCTCCACTTTATATGGATTATTTTTAAAAAAATCTACAGTTGAACACACTTTGAATCTGGGGAAAGCTAACATATATCACCTCATCCATGTTCTTTCCACATTTTGTATTCATGTGAATGAATGATTAAAGCTTCAGATGCCTTGTGATCCTATAATGTCGCTTTCAGCATTTGTTATGTTGAGGTGATGTTCATGCAGACTTTTTAAAAATCAAATAGACATTCTTTTGATAAAACAATGCTAGGGAAACTTTGTGATATATATTAGATGAACTTCCCTTGTAAAAGTAACTGCAGAAAGAAGGTCTCATGTTGAACAAAATCAGTCACAAACTGTTCATTTACCCAAAGACAAGCCACCCCCTCTAAACTCCTTGAATGTCCTGTAAACCAATTCATTGTTTATTTGCCTTGAAAGCATTCCAAGAAAAACAGAGGTCACACCCACCTTGTTTATTTTCTAGGTATTCAATAAGGTCTAAAATAAAGATGATGAAGAGTGGCATTTTGCTTTTCAGCTTTCCATTTAATTTGCTCAAATTAAAATAATCTTTTAGAAATCAAGTTCAGTGTCAGGAATTATTAGTTTACCTACTTCTGGGTTAGAGACAATATCTCTTCCTTAATTGGTATTCATACCAAGAGAGGTTCATTGCAGTAACCTCTGTCTTTCCTAGCTATAAAATGGTCTTGATTTAGTAATAGGTGGTGTCTTTAGCTCAATCATCAGAAAAAAGAAAGGAAAGGCACCCATCTAGTATCTCACAATTTGTCAGGTTTTCCTCCTATTATTCAACTCAATAAATTGTGTAAATTGCTTTGCATATTAAAAAGCTTCATAAAGAACCTGTAAACAAAGATTTTACTAGATGATTTATTGGTGGCCAAAAAGTTTGAATATCCAAATAAGATTATGTTGCAATAATTTCCCTGATCATTCCATCACATTTTTCATGTTCACCCCATAGCAATTCTAGGTGGCTTGAATCAACACCACTGGTAATACAAAGGTGTACCCATTGTACGTTATATAAGTCTTGAGGGGGAAAATCTAATTTTTAATACAGTAGGACTATAACCTTAGTCTGTAAAACAATTACTCCTTAGCCAAGGATACCTTAGCTGTCTTATAACTTAGCAACAAGTGCTAAACAATGTATTGTTTGTAATCACTGTTCAGATCTGTCTTTTATCTAATGAGGAACCACTTAGTTAAAAACAATCTATATACAAAAGTTTCATCCCTCCAAGGAATTAGAACAAGTCATTGTTCATTTTAACTGGTTTCAAGGGAGTATTTGCTTAAAAATATTAAAGGGAAACATAATGTCAAATAGGCTAGATAGCACTATGAGTTTTAAAATGCTAGATTTAACAGAATGCACTAATTAGTGAACTAGCTGACTTTTAACAATTCTCATAGGTAACAACACACACAAAAAATTAAGCATGGTCATATTCAACATGAAAACTGCAGCCTGGATTTTAGGAGTGTTGGTGAGGGGTAGATCAATTAGTGAGGAACAAATTAAAAAAAGTCAAGATGGTGGCCACAACTATGAAATTGAAGCCCCACAGTTCTTTTTTATATGTGCTACATATATGACAAGTGTAACAAGAGACGAGGACCTTCAGTTGTGTACTTGTGGCCATCATCTCTTTCTCTCTTTTTTTGACACCTGCCATCTCTATGGATGCTCCTGCTGGATTCATATCTGTGTTAAATGCTGATTTGTTTTTACCAAGGTGTGTTGAATACAGTAGCTATACTGTCTGCTTTGCCTATCATGCAAAGCTAAACTCAAACCAAATGCAAATCACATTAAGTGTGAAAAACAAATTCAAATAGTGCCAATCCCGTATTATGCAGTGCTAGACTTCACTTTGTGAAAAAATATAGGTGATCAATAATATGAAGATATTCTGGACTGACCTGTGCTAATGTGGAACAATCTTCCTTAACTGCAGCTTTCAAGGTCTCATGCTTTCCTTCATTTAGCCTGAAGAACTAGATGAATCTTTCAGCCTTTAGAGAACAGGGATGCTGCTTGCATAATGCTGCATATCTGAAGGAATATTTAAAAGCTATCGTTGCTCTGAATTTATGACCAGCATGGGATGTTATATTTAACAGTTAAAGCTAATATTATAGTTTAGAAAGTTATAAAACTTATTACTTAAAATGATTTAATGTCAACTAAAAGGAATAGATAGATAGATGCTTTTCATTTCCTTTTTATAGTCATCTTTTCTCACAAGATCGATGGCTAATTTATAAGGACCTGGCTAGCAGTATGAAACAGTTTGCTCTAAATCATGAGAGGAAAAGACTTGGACCGTATTTCTATATTGCCCTTCTCCAATATCATGCTCCTGATATAAGCACAGTTGCTTGGAGGACAAAATTAGGTCTGAAAATTAAGCATCTCCTATATCCCTTTATTAGGTTTTTAGTTTGGGATTTACTCGTAGTAATATCCGAATTCCACTGAAAGTCATTGTCCTACCTGAAGATATAGTTGTCTATCTTATGGTTCTTTTTCTCCCAATAGGAGAAATTTTTTAAACTTTCATTTTAGATTCCAAAGAAAAGATAAATACAAGCACACATACAGTATTCAAGAAAATGACACACCTATGGAATTAAGCCATTATAGCAAGGACAATGTGAAAGACAAAAGACAAGCAGAATTGATATAAGCCCCATAGAGCTAACAAGTGTTCAGTCCTGACCATGGGATTCTACTGTTTAAGTATCTTTCTCATCACTGAGAAATTATTCCACAGAGAAATATTTTCCATACTGCAGATTGAAGATAATTATCTTTGAGGATAATGCATCTTTTATGGTCACAACAGTGATGCAGCCCAAACAATTTCTTCATGAAAAATGGGATATCTTACAATTGCAGTATGTAAGCAATTAACTTTAGATGTGTGGGATGCTGTCAGCATGACTTCTATTTGTACTTCTGTCATTAGAAATTAGAGGCACATAGCCAGTTGTGTAGACTTTCCATAGGTTGGCAGCAATATATATGATAAGCTGTTATTTTTGCTTTGCTTTATTAATCTTCCAAAATATAACAACCACCTCAGGAAAGAAATTACATGTGAACAACACCAAATTTTAAATATCAAGCTGGATACGCTTCAAGTGCTTCTAAATCATACAATTTAAATTAATAGAAAAACAGCACACATGAATTCTCCCAGTCTCCAGCTTCCCTCCCTTAACACATATACATAAATATCTAGATGGGGAAGAAGAAGAAGAAGAAATATATATTCTGATATATATAGTTTTAAAAGAATGTTAGTGCCATGTCTAGTAACACTCGCAGTGGGTATTTGCATTTGACACAAAGCCATCAGATTGTTTTCCTAAAGGAGAGGACTGTATGTACAGAATTGGCTAAAGCATTTTTGTCGCCATCTGGAAATCCATATCATGATAAGGCTTGAGAATAATAAAACTATCCCACTGTGCAGTTATTGTTTTTGACTTCTGGCAGATTTATCAGATTGAAAGTGCTAAACTGAAAATATGATTGTTTCATATAGACAACGAGATCTTCCTGGCTTCTCACCAAAGTAATTCTGATTCTCTTTTTCACTTTCCCCCTGATAATAATGAGGCACTTTTCTGACCTCATATTATTGTTCTTTAAATATTTATACAGTTCATTTTTCATTTGGGGATGTCTTTAGAAATAGGAAGCCAAAATGCATTTGAGAATTCTTCCTGTAAACTTCACCATCCTCTCATGTTTGGTTGATTTATCTGAAATCTTTTCCTCAAATTTATTTGCTGCCCTTTCTAGTGGCAAAAAGTTGTCAAATTCTGATTGTTGATTGAAAGCTATCCAAATGCCAGCTCAATTAATATAATAATGGTTGCTGCAATTTGTCCTGTACAATTTAGTACAGCACTCCCCTTACCCCAAATATTCAATATCTCTTCATATGCATTCCATGGGAAATTATCATTTTAAAATTAAAACACATTGTTTACATAGTGTCATGGGCCATGATTCAGATTCAGATTCAGATTCAGATTCCATTTCTAACAGATGGATGGAAATTTCCAGTCCCAACTGCAATTGTAAACCAAGGATTACCTGTACATGCATCACTCAATATAGAGAATAGTATTCTACTTCCCTTGCCAAGATAGTTAACTAGACAAACATGCAGCTGTCTTAAGTGACTGAAAATGATAAACTAAAGGAATTTGGTAAAAGATTATTGTGGCTGTTCAGTGAATTCAAGTTACAGCCACATGAAACTCAGAGCAACTCTGTAGTTTTATTTTTTTTTAACCCATAACAGATGGGATGACTATATCAACAAACAGCTGTTTCTGCTCATGCTCCTCCTTACCAATAAGGATCACTGCAAAATTGAACCAGCAATTAAAATCACCTCGACCCTGTGTTTAAGGCTATTTTGAGGAGCCAGAGGATGAGATACAATATTAATGTGTCATTGTTCGGAAAGGGGTGGAAATTCCATTGGGTACAGCTGTTGTAAATTGCTGAGTTGTTGGCATTCCCATCCTACGATTCTTTATACATATATATATATATAAATGCTTGTTAACTATTTAGATTACCTTGCTAGGCCCCAAACATGGGACAAATCTTTATTTCCTGTTTCAGCCTAACTGAAGGCCATCGACAGGCAGTAGTCACAACAGTGACAGCTCATATTTGTGTAATTTTTTTTTAGATTGCTAACAAAGAATTAAAGGGAGACTGATATGCATTTCAAACTTATTTGTTTTCATCAGTCAGCCATACCCTTCTGAGATTCGAACCTGGGCTGATTGCACAGTCTCCCTTTAATTCTTTGTTAGCAATCTAAAAATTTACACAAATATGAGCTGTCACTGTTGTGACTACTGCCTGTCAATGGCCTTCGGTTAGGCTGAAACAGGAAATAAAGATTTGTCCCATGTTTGGGGCCTAGCAAGGTAATCTAAATAGTTAACAAGCATTTAACACATATCTCCCTTGCTTCTCAGCTAACAAAGTGAGATAGAGCTTGTGGCCTAGAGGTAAAAACAACTGCCTAATGTGCAATCAGCCCAGGTTCGAATCTCAGAAGGGTATGGCTGACTGATGAAAACAAATAAGTTTGAAATGCATATCAGTCTTCCTTTAATTCTTTGTTAGCAATCTAAAATTTACACACACACACACACACACACATCACAAACATACATACCCAGAGATAAAAATATAAAAATACAACATGCATACATGCACACATAAAATAATAGAAAGGTTTGTTACACTGAATATTGAAAAAGATGGCAAATTGGATACTAATGAAAGTTTAGAAACAAAATGGTTTTTTCCCCATTTAGAACTGACCCTTTCTTCAATAGGTGATTTGAAAGATATACAAAATTCTCACTCTACTAAATAGTTCCTGCTGGGCCTGACCTGCAGAAGATACAGTTTAATGATGAAATAAATATTTAAACAGAGATGCTAATTCCATAAATGTTACAAACTCACAAAATACACATCAAGCTTCTAAATTCTGTTTAAATGTTGAACAGTGTTTGAAGAGGTAATTCATTTTATGTTTCTGAGGCTTGGAAGCTTAGATAACCCAATCCAATAAAATCATTTTGTTTTTAATAATAATAATAATAATAATAATAATAATAATAATAATAATAATAATAATAATAATAATAATAATAATAATAATACCTTTATTGTCAAAGTACAACATGTGTACATTGAGATTAGCTGAGCCTCCCCCCGTGCTCTCTCCCCCCAACACACAGTGATAACAAACCCTCCATCCCACCACACTATGTGAACCAACTACACCACACACCGGCCTCCCAAGTCAATTCTGCATAAGATTATGTCCCATTTAAAAGCCTAACAGCCCACGGATAAAAGCTATTTTTCAGCCTGTTGGTACGGCTGGCTATATTCCTATATCTCCTACTGGATGGTAGGAGAGTAAAGAGATACCGTCCAGGGTGTGAGTCATCCCTGAGAATCTTCCTCACTCTTCCAAGGCAACGAGCCCTGGCGATGTCATCCAGTGGTGTCAGGGAACAGCCCACAATGTCTTGTGCTGTGCTCACTACCCTCTGTAATACTTTCCTATCTGCGGCTGTCAGACCAGCATACCAAACCACAATACCATACGAGAGGACGCTCTCTATAGTAGACCAGGAAAAGAGGGTCATTAGCTGTTGTTCATTAGCATTTATTTCACTGGGTTTTTCAAGTGTCTTGCTTTTGAAAGACTTGGTATTCAGACTAACCAAAATACAAACATAAATTGTTCAAATATTGACACTGATCATTATTTGTACCTGGAAACTGAAGCACAAATGGTCAGGGATTGAACATTGCCCCTAGGACTCTAATTTCTAATTTTAGTTATATCTCAAAATGTTTGTGGGAGATAGCTGGATATAACATTCATAGCAATATATTAAAATCTAGTTTTATTAATACTTACAGGATATACAATTTCCCATTTGCAAAATCAGCATCCATTTGTCCCATTGATATGTGGTTGAGTAAACAGGAACAGGCTGATAATAGGAACTACAACCCAGGTCAGTTTAAATTCTTTTTGATCATTACAGAGAAAGCATGGAAAAGAAGATGTGAGGCTTTCTTAAAAACAACAAAAGTTGGATGGATAGATGATTGGGTGGACAGAATAACATTTTCTTTTCTGGATTAGATCATCATGAGTTGTAGGAAAAGAATGGCACAATGTGTATTTTTTACTGATTATAGTTTGTCCCTTAATCTAAACCCTGCCCAACATAATGCAGTGATGAGAAAGAAGTTCAAATATGTTCATTTGAATATCGGATAAAATATTACAATATCTGTAATACAAAAGATGCAGATGGCAACAAAAATTTGAAGCTTTCTGTATTTTTTTGTTGCCATCTTGTGGTAATTTGGATTTTTCACTCCCCAAATCCCAATTTTTCACCCAAATATAGTAGCCCGACAGTTTAAACATGTATTTATTTAACTTTATCACAATTCCTTGGTAACAAACCTTTTGGTTTTTATTTCTTCCAAGATTATGTTTACTTTTGCTCTGCCGATAGGCACTTCTGATTTATGTGAACATACACATCATTGTTTGACATTGTCTACTCCATTGTATGAAACCCACACAGAATACATGATATAGCTAAGCATAAAATTGGATTTTAGAGATCATCAACATATATTGTCATCCTACACTAAATTGTAGAATATTTTCATCTCTTGTTAGAGAAAAGAGAGAGAAATAATGTTAGTACCAATGTGATATTTTCTTTTTCTTGCAATTTGCATTGGAACCTAATATAGTGGGTTCGAATGATATTGACAGGGAACTTGATCCCCAAACTTATGCTTCTACCAGTAGAATGCTCCTGAATATATAAGAAATCATTCAACCAGATGCATGATGCTGCCAAACCCATTCTATAGGCACACTAGAAATGATACATTATGTAATCCATGTGTATAAATCCTGCACAGAAATCCAGCACATAATCTGCTTGATATTTCATCTAGTTCAGAATAAACTCCTGGAGGCTTTTGGTTTGCGCGTGCAGCGCTTTCGGACGTGCAGAGAGAGAGCTCCCTCCCTGCTGTCCGATCTTTCTTTATTGAAGGACCCTGAAAAGGGTCAAAAGTCTCCCCGGAGGGGCGACCACCACAAGGAGGCCCTCCTGTGATCATGGAAGGGCAGCAGCCCTCTGCTTGAATCTGGAGCAGCTCCTTTTGGCCCAAAGAAGAAGAGACCGGCCATCAACATGGCCAATCATTAAGCCGTTCCCTGCTGAAAGCCAAAAGCACCATCTAGCACAACAAAGCAATCTGGAGGACTTGGGTGAGACCTTTCCTTTCTCATCTCCCTAACTGCCTGCCTGTAGGACTTTTCTGAAAATTTTCTTCCCCACTTTTTTGAAAAAACAGCTTTTGTATACTTGGGAATAACATTTTAAGCCTTAAAGTGAAGAAGAAAAACACAAACCATCTGATTAAGCAAAGAAACTAAGCAATCTCATTCCTACCTATTAAAAAGCTCATATTTTTGTGGAGATCTACTACCCTATTTTCTGTTTAAGATGTGAACTAAGGAAAAAAGAATGGACTAATTATATAAAAGCTTTATATTAATTTGAAAAAAAAAGAATTTTACAACATATTCCATATGCTACTGATGACATACTGTGGCTAAACTTGGAATTGCAAGTAAACCTTTTGCTTATTTTGACAGCTGACTGAATAACAGAATTGTCCTTGATATTATCTTCAAAGACAAGTGTGGGAACACCTGGCAGTGAAAACAACTTTTAGGAGCATTGGAGGTGGAAAATTACTGACCTCTATTAAAATAGCCTCCATGGAAGACTTAGCTGTAAACACTAATGAAATGGATGACTATATCCCACCACTTAACTACAAATTGATATTAGACACAATCTTGGCTATAACTGAGCAAATTAAAGCCAAATTGCATGATACACCTGACAACTCAAAGCCACCAGATCAAACTTTGACCTTAAATGATGAACTGACAACCCAAAAACAAATAGAAGAACTGGAAATTAATACTGAAATAGGAGACTTCAAAGAGCAACAAATGCAGCCTACAGAGAACTTTGAAGTTTAAACTCCAACTTTGACTACAAAACTTACAGTTCAAAAAACAACAACACCCAAAGAAAGCAACATTAAGAGTGAAGATATCAAAGGCCTTCAAATACAGTATGTTGAGGATTCAGCTAATCAAACAATAACATTAACTACTACATTCTATCTAACCCAGATGGAAATGGAACAAGAATTACATCAAACATCAAAAACTGAGCTATTAAAGCAATATTTCAATGATTATAAAGGGGACAGCAGCTTGGCAAAATTGTCATTTGGATGGTCCCCGTGGATTCAAATAAGAGGTGGAGGAAGAAAGGGAGACACATTTGAGAATTTAAAGACACTAAGATGGAAGCCTGATTGGCACAAAAGGAAGGCGAGAGTTAGATTTAAAGATTTAGACTTGTCTTTTTGGGGGGATTTGTAAGGACAGAACTTAAAAAATCTTTTTTGATGGACTAAGGGGAATCTTAAAAAAACTGATTTCATATATAGGTTTTAGATTTTTAAAGGAAAACAAAATTAAGCTTTTAGAATAAAACTTTGAATTATACTATAGAATTTAGAATCTTATAATATAAGATAGTATTTTAATAAGTATTGAATGGTTAAGACAAAAAATCTTTTCTAACAATTGGTGATTTGTTAAGATGAAAACTAGAATTTCATGTTAAATCATAAGAATGATTTGTACTGTAATGAACAATGTAAGCTTTGTAGACAAGAGAATTATTCTTTACTGAAATAGGGAATTGTAGGTTACCAAAAAGTAAGCTTTCTTCTGTATATTATAGGCCACTTTAGAGTATTTTATTGCAATTAGGTAAAACTTAAAAACAGGATTTTGATATGTATTAGTATAATTACATTGAAAACTTTCTTAATTGATGAATGAATAAACCTTTATTGTCAAAGTACAACCATGTATACATTGAGATTGGTTGAGCCTCCCTTCATGCCCCCACCCCCCCAGCTTACAGTGACACAAACTCTCCATCTTATTACACCATGTGAACTAATTGCACAACACACCGACTCGCAAGTCAATTATGCATAAAGTTTATAAAAATTATTTCCCATTCAAAAGCCTAATAGCCCATGGATAAAAGCTGTTTTTCAGCCTGTTGGTGCTGCTGGCTATACTCCTATATCTCCTACCCGATGGTAGGAGAGTAAAGAGATACCATCCAGGGTGTGAGTCATCCCTGAGAATTTTCCTCACTCTTCCAAGGCAGCGAACCCTGGCGATGTCATCCAGTGGTGTCAGGGGACAGCCCACAATGTCTTGTGCTGTGCTCACCACCCTCTGTAATGCCTTCCTATCTGTGGCTGTCAGACCTGTAATTATCCCAGACTCCAAAAGACCCTTTTAATTTCTATATTAAAAGTTATACAGTTTTGCATTCTTGAGTTGTAGTGATAAATCTCTTTACACTAAGAAGACTTGTTTCATGTAATTGCTCATGCTTCAAGATATGGCTTCCTGTCTCCTGTAATTGTCCTTGCTTCAAGATAATACCTCTGCCTTTCCCCAATTATAATTATGAAGTCTGCATTCCTGTGATAAACCTATGCCCCCTGCTTCATTTATAACAAGACTTGTCTCCTGTATTTGTCCTTGCTTTACTACCCTTGTCAACATTTGTATAAAATAGCTATGCATTATTGTTTCCTGTAATGACCTTTGCCCTCTTCATTATCAGTTCTCTGTTAGCATAAACTATGTTTTATTGTTTCCTTTGACCTCACATATGTTCATTAGCAGATGTATGCAATGAGTTATGTTTTCCTTTGACCTCACATATGTTCATTAGCAGATGTATGCAATGAGTTATGTTTTCCTTTATGTTAATTCCTCATGTGTACTTTCCCCCTCCCAAATGAAACAGCCTAATTAAAGGAGGGTTTCCGGAGCTGTTCGAGGGGCATAACATCCACCCCGGGCACTTCTGTGCTCCCTCACCTTGAGCAAACTTGTGTTGGTGCCTCAGTCTGTCCTAGGACTCTGCCTCTGAACCATCCGCAGTTCCCAAGTGTGACCGTCGGAACTTCCGGCATACTGGGTCGGTGGTAAAGGGCAAGATCCTTCCTTATTCAAGGTGTTCACCCTTGTGAGGGTCCCTCTAAATTCTCACCCCTGTCACGGGGCTCTAAGAGTTGAGGCCAGAACCCTGACCGGTCGCACATCGCAACACAGACCAGCATACCAAACCACAATACCATACAAGAGGACGCTCTCTATAGTAGACTGGTAAAAGAGGGTCCTAAGCTGTTGTTCTACCCTATTCTTCCGCAAGACCCTGAGAAAGTGAAGTCTCTGTTGGGCCTTTCTGGCCACCTGGGTTGTGTTAACTTTCCAGGTAAGATCTTTGCAGAGGTAGACTCCCAGAAATTTAAAGGAGGAAACTTTCTTCACACAGTCTTCCCCAATGTAAAGTGGGGCAGGTTCCTCCTTTTCTAGGTCATATCTAGAAATGTACTAACTTGACCACTTTGACTATGTGAAAACTAAGGGAATCAGAGAGGGAATCTTTATTGATGCAACCTGAACTATTTACAAACAACTTGTTATTTGTTACTTTTCACTACCCAACCACCAAATTGCTTCACAAATATATGTATATGTAAATATTGAAAAACCAATAAAACTTGAATAATAAAAAAAGAATAAACTCTTGGACATCTGCTATCAAGCTGTACTTTAAAGGTCCTTCCTACGTATCATCAATTGCAACTGTTTGTTAATATTTCTAGCCACTGTAAATGCACAGTTTTATAGTAATCTTTGATTAAAACATTATCCAATGATTGAGTGCAGATTCTCAGTTGAGTGCAGTTGGTTTGCTTTATTAACTGCAATATATTAAGTACCTAGTACTAGTATTGACAAAACTAGCTTTGGATGCTTTTAAGAAATCTGTCAGAATGAAGTGTTCAGTTTTCTCATACACTTTCATGGTGAAGAATAAAATATTAATATGAGAAATGTACACATTTCCTGTAAATTTTTGTTACCCCAATAGTAATCATATTTCTATTCTGGAATGGAAAAAATCTGTTATTTACTGGTGAACTACCCATGAGTCATTTATTTTTTGTGACATTTTCTCTTGGTTAAAGTAACACAAGAAAAGACTTTAATTAGATCATTCATTCTTGTGCTTTGAAATAACTGAAGTAAAAATGTGCATTACAATTAATGCCATTTAGCTTTTTCGTGACTGCAATTTAAAAGCTTGGCTGAGAAGCGAAAAGCATTAAGCTCAACAAAATTTAATATCTAACACACATCTAACAAACCTGTGAAAGAGTTCTCTAACTCCATGTGTATAAATCCAGCACAGAAATCCAGCACATAATCTGTTTGATATTTCGCCTAGTTCACAATAAACTCCTGGACAACTGCTGTCATTCTCTTTCACAGGGACATCCTAGAAGCTGGATAAATTCAGCTACTGTATCTCTAAATTCATTCTTATGAACTCAGTCTGATGCATCTTTGTGGCACTGAATTGCTTAATTGTCACTATACTGTAGGATTTCATGCAAAGACATGAAAGGAAGGCCTATTTTAAGTAAGAAACAAAGTCGTTTGGTCCCAGTTTTCAATATGATGAAATATATTTAATTATTTCTGAAGGTGCATTGTTGGATTTAATTTAATATAGACATCTTGTGCAAATTCAGATTTTCTTTTCAACTTTTTTTTAACAAAATATTCATGTTCACATATCTGAAATGGAATATATATTTCATATCAATGTTTATTTTTATGCTATTCAAAGAATCTCAGAAAGGACAGAGGTAATACTTTACATAAAATGAAAAAGTATTGTGTCATAATGGTTTCAGTTAAGTAGAAATTACCCATATTCAGAAGACCAAAATATAGGTCATCATTTCTTTTGCGGTTGAAATGAGCCAAATACTTTAAATTCCCGTCTTAATTGCTCTCCCAGAATCAGGAATAGGTTATCTATCTTTGGAAGGAAGGGAAGTAGCGTTCTTCTCTTATGAGTGTTAAATGTAAATACTCAATCCAGCAATAATTTATATGTCATTATATGAGGTACATATTAATAGCAATGCCACAATGCTATTCTAGCCATGCACTAAATTTATAGGCAGTCACAAAGTCAAAGCAGTTACATGCAGTTGCAAGAAGTATCTATCATGTCATTGCTCTCCATTCCATTTTTGACTTTTTTGGGCCCTTAAATTGCTTAGGACTGCATAAGTAGGCATGAGAAATCCCAAGGTTTCAAGGAATATATAAAATGTTTAGAAAAATGTTAGGGTTGGTGAATCAGGTCTCAAAATAGTTCAATGGGCATGATACTGTGAACTGCCTGTTGTGTTGGGAAAATGGAAAACATTGGGAGGGAGGGCAAAAGAAAGGAATATTCTGAATAGGAAAACATCACATAGCAACATTTATTGCTGCCTCCATTGTGTCATTATTTATCACCATCCTCCTCCTTCTCCTACCTTTCTACCCAAGATAATCTTAATTCTCTCAGGACTAGTTATTATATAACAAAAATAACATCAACCTTGTACAAGGCAGAAGTGTACTTTGATTAAGCTTGTAGAAATTGAGGAAAAAATTCTCTGATCTTCTTTCCCTCTCCAGACAAGAGAAAGCTAAGCATGTTCAGTGTGGACAGAATTTAACAAGCTGTTAGGCAGGATGTGTAAAAAATCAGTAGCAGGAGACATGGAATGGGATGCCTGGAATCAAGAACAGAAGTTTCAAGCATTTCAATGTTTGAAAGTTCCATGTGTTTATGCAATAATCATTTTCACAGTGTAATGGCAAATGTACTTGTAATAATATCATCAGAAAACTTTGTTTTTTAATCCATTTCATTGAATTTGCTAAGACACAACAGAGATGCACCAACAGCTCTTACTTCCAATGAGACCCCTGGGAAAAAAAAGAGAAAACACAACTGCAAAACAAAGCCCTTGAAAGAGACTAAATACAGAGGAGATGAATGGTCCAAGCTCTGGATGGAGGTTATTCACAGTTAAAGATCCATCTGATTGGATAGTTCAATTGTTTTCTTCAGAGTCTATGGATTCTATGCACAGGTGCATCCAACTTATAGATAACAGCTTAATGGACTGCTTTTTTAAAAACTACTTAAAATTATAAGAAGGAATTATCATAGGTTCAGAGAGAGTAAGGAAGTTGTCATTTTAAAAACATAAAGTTGAAACTATTGTATGCAGATTCATTGAAACATTTAAAATATGAATTCCTTAAAGTTGATTGACTGTCTAATGTCTTTGGATGGGATTTCTGTCTGCCTTTCATGTAAATCCTGGTGCTTCCATACTAAAGTGGAGTAATGCTTCTGTGCTTTCCACCACACAAATTGTCTTGAGCTCAAGTTATGGTTTACCTCTCCTTGTTCAAAACCATTTCACTAGACATTCCTTCATTTCATTGCTCATGTCCCTTAGGATTTGTGGAGTTGTGAAGTCTCAGGACGAAAACACATAATGTACAATAATGAGAAAATGCAAACTCCATATATTGAATATTATGTTAAACATCAGTCTCTTATTTGTTCTCATTATTCAAATTCAGCCCCAGACTAAAGAAAAGGTGCTAGTAGAAGAGGAAAGTAGTAAGAAAAGAGTAGAAAATGTAATGAAAAACCTGAGTCCTGCCCTGGCCCACATTTCCCAACTGATTACTGGCAAACTTTCTTTGCTAGGCTTAAAGAAACAGTTATCAGTAGGACAGTTATCTGTTGTAGTATATGGACAGATGGACATGAACACAAATAAATGATAAATATAAGATTTAAATGCCTTATGAAACAAACCTTGTTGAGATATAAGAAGAGACCTATGAAATTTTTATCTGGTGCACTTAAGACAAGTCCCATGATTCAGTAGTAGATTTAGGAATTCTAATTTATAACCCCCACTCCTGTGTCTCATTTTGGGGACTGATTTACTTTTAAACTGTTAATCTATCTGATCTTTTGCTGTGATAGACTGCTCATTAATCTCTTTATTCTGAATGTCAAAAGTCTGTGTGCTTCAATTATTCCCAGACAGACCAACAACCTACATGCCAATACCCTCTGAGATGTCATTTCCTATCTAGTGAGTAGACATTCTGTGGCCTTGGCAAACCTATATAAAAAGCAAATTGGTTGGAGGGTGAGGTGTTAAAAATAACTAGAAAATCTGTTTCACATGGAATGAAAATTGTCGCTGGGAGAGATATACTGACAAATTGAAAGTGAAAAGGGTAACTTAAGGCAAGAAACCTCCATTGGGACACTTAGATTATTTTCAGACAACAGAAGAAAAGAAGATCAGAAGGTGACAGTCCGGTTTGTCACTATGACAATTTGCAGGATAGTTATAACCTGTATTGCTTTTTATATTGGTGTTCAACCAAGATGGACCTGATGAGCTGCCAACTGCTAAAAACAGAAGACTGTAGACTGCCCCATTAGGTGACATGGTAATTAAACATCTACATCTCTCACAAACAAGGTAATGTATTTAGATGAGAGAGGAAGGTCTCTGGGACCATAATGGGGAATGCTTAGCATTTTCACTATTGTGAGATCTAAGTATTGATTGTTTCATAGAGCCTAATGACATGTGGGAATGACTGGTGAGACAGGAGGGAGAGGAACAAAATGGACAACCAGCATGTAAAAGATATCCCAGCCCACATAAGGATGGAGGGCATGGTAAACATTTCAGAAGGACCTTCCCTAGTTTCTTGCAAGGTAAAAGGAAGGAAGAGGGAGAATATTTTCAGTCTTGCAATATTCTGTTAATGTAACCATACAATAAAGATAGAACTAGTATTCCTGATTGTGCTTTTTCTTTGGAGTACCTCAAAATCAAGTCTATATTTTAAAAATTATTCTAAACTACACAAATTAACAGATTAGAATACCTATGTGTTTTTCCCCATGTTAGAACATTGGAATAAAAAAAACTCTTGCAACATACATGAAATATAATTGAGATTCATTTTCCATCCGTTCATAAAATATGGAATGAACTAAAATTCTTATCTGACAACTGTCAGCCCTCTCCTCTCCTCTCCTCTTCTTCCATCTCCTTTGCATTTGGATTTTGTGAGTTTGGTAATTTGGTAGATGAAACTGACTGGAGAGTAAGATGCCACATCTAATTTCTGTTGGACAAAATGGCAGGTTTACATTGCAATGAATGTTAATTTGGGTTGGATACTATAGCAATGTTAAGGCAAGATATTCAACATGCCAAGACCTACAAGTATCTTCTGTGATCGTCATAGGTCCACTGAAATTGTCTATGCATTCCATAAGAGTTGGAATTCTTACCATCAGGTTTCCAGGTCATGTTGATGTTTTACGTGGGCTCCCTGCTGCAGAAAATTATACTGTGCTTGTGGAAATCGGGTTTTCAGTGATGTTTCCCATACAGCCAGAGGGTTTTGTGATGTTCACTTCTCTTGACATGTTAAATAATGCAAAGGAACATTTCCTGAAAAAGTTTGTCATCTCATATACATATTGTAATTGTTCCTGATAGTGCATGTCATTTAAAAAAATGAAAGTAAAATAAAAAGGCAAGACTGTCAACTGCAAATATTTTTTTTATTGGGATATGACAGAAAGTAGTTTTCAAACTTTTTTCAAACAGATTTATCTTGTTTATCCAAATTCTAATTCATAAGGCCTTGCCATATGTCAACATGTGCTCTTAGAAAATGTATGTGGTTCAGACTAGTTAATTTTCTACCAAGGGTTGTTGGAAATGTTGAAAGAATTTTATTTTGTCTGGATTTTTAAGAGCCATACAAATGTACCGTAAGTGTAATTTGCATTAGTATCATAATGTGGATTGAAACAGTTGTCACTCAGATACTGTCCAAATTCTAAGTGCAGTTTTTGATTTGAGAGCCGAATGCAGAAGATAATGCATAGAGAAAGGCATTTTTTGAGGAAAGGAAAGTTTCTTGCAGGATGTAAATCTCAAGGAAAGTAGTGTTAGGCTGCACATAAGTGAAAGGTATGTACAAAATGTACATATTAAAAGAATTGCAATAAAAATGAAAACTGCACTTGTTGTGGGTTCTTATAAAAACACAATGCAACAACCTTGTAAAATTTAAATGGACTGACATATTCCAAACAATATATCTTTTATTTTACCAAATGCATATTGAAAGGGGGGAGAGAGGGGAAGACTACTTATCCTGTGAGAAAATGGTAGTTCCTGCTTGCCCTCACTTCTTTAGGTACAAATTAATACAAAAATATGATATCGTCTTACTTCTACACTTTATAGCCAAACAAAAACAAGAATATGATGGAAAATCTGAAATCTCTGAAATTATCAACTAGCTACAACAACTCTTGATTTTGTTCATACTCAAAGTTACATGAAAATGACATGATTTGAAGATGACATTTTTGCTAGCCAAGTATTTGAGAAAACAATAGCAAGAAATAGGGAAAAAAAGATTTTAATAAGCTGGTGCTTATTTGGGACTTAAATATCAGTCCTAATGATCTTCAAAAGAAGAACAGAGGATATGCATCAGTGCACAAATCTTGATTTCAAGAAGAATGTTGCTGCCTGCAACAGTGAAAGGTAACTAATGTTTAAAGCTAGACCTCCACATAGACCTTATTATTATTGTCATTAAAGATATATTACTATTTTCTGTAGTCTGATTCTCATTTCAAAATAAATGAAATTATCATCAATGCAACAAAAGCAGCAGTGGTATTTTTGCATTTTCAGTCCTTTGATTTAAATGAGTTGAAATGTGCAAAAAATATTTTCAAAAGTCAGGATCAAAAATTATGTATTGCTTTTTTCTCCCCTTATGGTTATTTGCTTGGAAAAATGAGAATGGGGGAGGAAAAGACATTTTAGATATCAAACCTCACAATTGAAGATCTATACTTTGGTATACAAATCAACTATTCAAAACCAATTAAATTCAAGTTTTTAATTAACTAGCAGCATCTTTGAGAAACCTGTGCTAGAAACAGCTACACAGGCTAAGCCACAGGAGCTAGCACAGGCCTACACATTATTTCTTTATTCATTAAAACTAGACCCTGTGTTTTTGCTGAAACTAATCTGTTCAAATTCCATCCAAAAGGAAGACAAAAATCTTACAGCTTTAGTCTCTCTTTCATGAAGAGGAGGATTTCTTTTTCACAAATCAGCAGAGCACAGGAGCAAAGTTGGGACACTAATGGAGTAATTAGGGACCAGGCAGAGGGTGGGAAAGGTGTCATATAAGTTGTAACTTTTGCTAATAATGGGCAAGAGGTGTTCCTGTGATTTATCTGTCTCCTAATCCTTATCAAACTGGCTGGTGGGAGAATACACATTAAACCAAACTGCATCTCAAGCCTCCCTTCTCAACCCCCTCAACAACCCCCCCAAACCCTCCCCTGTTTTATATTTCAGCAAAGCAAAGAAATCATGCTGGCCAAACCTGAAAAACCACTGACTGGAAGGGAAGGAAGGGAATGGAACTGTCCTATACGTGGTGATTTTAACTGTCCATCTTGCTGATTGGGGGGAGGAGCATTCTCGGTGGGTGCACCAATCCTTTGGAACTGCTTACCAGCTGAACTCCGGATGGCCCCCGACCTTTGCTCCTTCCGGCGTGATCTAAAAACCTATCTATTCGAACAAGCCGGCCTGGCCTGATGGATTTGGGTTTTAGAATTATTTATCTAATGTATTCTTATTTTATTGCCCTGTACACCGCCCTGAGTCCTCCAGGAGAAGGGTGGTATATAAATCAAATAAATAAATAAAATAAATAAAATGTGGACTTCAGAGATTGTGCCATTAAAATTAGTAGCAAACACCAAATCATGAAAATGTGATTCCATATCCATTCCTTCCACATTTTTATAGAAAACCAAGAGAAAAGGGGAAGACTTTGGGGGAAGATGGCTCAGTGAAAAGAGAACCAATGACCATGGTGGAATGAAGAGCTGGCAAGTAAACTGGCTTTTCAATAATTTTTCTCTGGACAAGGAGAGAACTTGGGATCATCCACAAGTGCTCCAAACAATTGTTTTTTATGAGGAGATTGCAATACAGTGATCTCTGACAGATTTAGATTTGGGAGATGAGGGAAAGCCATCTTTGCTCAAACTGCAGTTGGCATCTTTGAAAGGACACTGGGTTCTAATTATTCAATTCCTTTTCTAACCACTTCTGGAAATTGCTTTCCAAATGCCAACTGATATCTTAAGAGGGATATACAAATAACAAATTAAGAGATTGACCTGCATAGTTTACCTATGTTGGGTTTACAAAAGAGGCTTGTTAAAGCTTTGAACAATTTTTATGAGAAGAGACAAAGAAAAAAAATCAAGTTCTAAGATATTATTTGAAGGGACTAAAAGATCAAGATAGTTAGAAGTAAAATGAAGGAATATAACATTGGTTTATTTGATCAAGGTTAAAAAAGGAATGTTGTATTTCTTGTAACCCTTAATGGACTTTTGCTGATATCAGGTCTTAAATAATAAGGCTTTAAGGATTTATTTATAGATAAAGAAGGGATATGGGAAGAAGAGATCATTTGTTGTATTTTAAAAGAAGGTGATAAGTTACTAAAATTGTTTATACTTGTGATGAAGGGGGAGGTTATTTCTTTATATATTGCTTTTCCTTTTCTTTATTTTTACATTTTCTTTCTTTTCTATTTTTTTGGCATCTTCTATTTTTATTTTTAATTTGCATTTTTATTATAGTGATTTTTAATAAAATTACTATTATAAAAAACCAAGATAAAAAAAATATGAGAACACTAATTTAGCAGCACTTTTTCCTTTTATCCCAGCTCATCTATCCAAAATTTCTGCAAAAGTGACCGTGGACTGATATGTCAATGTATCACAGTCCTGCCAGTGCAGTCCTTGGCAGAAAACTAGGGGGGAAATATCAATGAGAGTCGATGCAGTGTAATAGTTAAGATTTTAGATGGGTCTTATTGATTACAACAGCTATTGCTGTTTTGCTTCTACCATCTAAAATTATGTTTGTTCAGGGACAGAATGTACCTGGTTTCTTTAGCAATGAATCCCTTAATGCTACAGATTCAGTCTGTGTCAGATTAACAGACCTTGTAATAGCTAAATGACCTTGCATGGCTGGTATTTTCCTCTAAATTTACAAATATAGAGATCAGAGAATCATGCTGGAAAATGTCAGTTGCAGCTACATCAGCAAAATCTTTGTTTTTTCCTGCTCCTTTGAGAGGTTAACAGAGCAATTTAAAATCCAAATTAATTACATCTTGTTTGCCATTTGATATAAGTAAACTAATGAATATCATAACCCTGAGGCATCCATCTTGGTCACCTATGGTGTGCCTCACAGCTATTTTTTTTCTTGATTAGTTCCCCCCCATTTCATAAAGGAAGATACAAAATAAGAAACCTACTCCTCATTTAATAAAATAAATAAATTAAATTTAATATAATTAAATTATATTATTAACTTCTGAGGCAAACTGAATTTTCTAATTTGTTTTTGCTTTGGCAATAAAACTTGATATGTTCTTCAGCTCCTTGATATAATGTTTAGGTTTCCACTGTTACTTAAATCTAATGAGTCTTCTTCAGAGGTATTGCTTGCAAGCCTTAGCACCAGGCCTGTGAAAATTATATGATATTTACTGCAAAAATAACTGTTGTTGCACTTCTATCATGATAGTGTACCTACTCAAAATAGAGCATAACAAACACATAGTTTATTATAATTCTTTTATTAATGTGATTTTCAACAGCCACCATCTCACCCCCAACTGCTAATAGCACTATATTCATCAATCTACTTGCTTTATTTAGTAATATAGAAAATTTAGTATATCTCTCAAAAATATTGCTTTCTAAATGACTGATCAGGTACAAACTATATACAGTTACATTTTTCCTACAGATATTATTCTACATCTTTGTCAGTTCTATTTCTTTCATTCAAAGAACCTTTATTTATAAGGTACACCATGACTTGATTACTCTTACTCGCAAGAGTATGGGAATGGGCAAACCTTGATCTTCAGTTTGATGTGAGGAAAATATATGAAGTATATGAAGATGGGGGGGAGGGGAGTGATACCCATGAGTTGCATTGGTTACTAGTTTGTTTCTAGATCCAAGTCAAACTGCTAATTCTGGCCTTGAAAGCCCCACATGGCATGGGATCAGACTATTGGAGGGACTACCTCTCCCAAATTAGATCTGCCTATCACACTAAATGAAGCAATATTTGGCGGTCACAATGATGAGTCTTTCTCGGCTGCAGCACCTGCTCTATGGAATATCCTTCTTCCTGAAGTGAGACTGGTTTCATTGCTTTTGACTTTCCAAAGATCCCTCAAATCTGTTTGTGCTATTAGGCCTGGGGTTGCCAGGGGATGGCTGAATAATTAAGGTGGACACATTATTATTAACACATCTTCACCTGATGTTCCCATTTTTAATTTTTTAAAATAATAAATGCCAAAATAAGAATTAACTACCTTAGTTTTGTTCTATGCTGTCCAGAGACACTTTTCATGAGATGGGCAGCTATATCAATTTGTCAAATAGATGAAGAAAGAAAGAAAGAAAGAAAGAAAGAAAGAAAGAAAGAAAGAAAGAAAGAAAGAAAGAAAGAAAGAAAGAAAGAAAGAAAGAGATGCCTTCTGCAGGCAATTAGTTAAGACTAAAAAAAAGAAGAAGAAGAGCATTAAAAATAGAAAAACACATTAAACAATGAAAAAGAGCAGAAATTATGTTTCTCTATTTCAGCACAGTGGAAATAGAGCAAATGGATAGACCAAAATAGAGTTCCACCCTATAGCTATTCATCCCCTAATTTTTGGATGTCTGTAAAGGAACTTAAGTCTTGACTGAAAATAAAAGTTTCCCTACTGGAGAAGAAATAATTCAGGAAACTAGTATCAAAACATTTTTCTTTCCTGATATATTTACAGCAGAGGTCTGCAACCTTTTGGGCACCAGGGACCGGTTCTGTGGAGATAGGTTTTTCCATGGACCAGACGGTACATGATTTTGTGTGCTGCCTGCATCCCATGTAGCTTAACATTTTTTTTAATATTGCTGAGCAAAAAAATCCAAACTTCTTTTGAAAATGTCTGAGAAAAATATTTTCAACAGTAAAACCATGTCATGATGTAGTTATACAAACAAAAACAAATCCTTCTGTCCCAAATGTCTGAATAAACATGAGACCTGCAGTGTTTAAATGTAGCTGCTGTTGTTTTTAAACTCACATCTGGGCCTGTTCAACATGCCATTCTGGATGACAGGAGAAGTTTTAAAGACAAGTTCCAAAGTGGGTCTGCTAATTAAAATGCCACAATATATTATTTGCTTAAATAACTGGAGTTAACTGCATGACAATTAGATTGATCTCTTATATGCATATTATAGCTCTATAAATGTCTTTTAATGATATACAATTAACTTATGATATATTGCACCCTCACTCTAATTACAAATGTGCTCTCGAGACATTTTGGTGGAATTGGCTGCCAGGGCTTAAGTTCTGCCACTTAAACTAGAGGTGACATTGGGATACAAAGGCAACTTTAGGATTGCTCTCACCATCCACTGTGGATTTAACTTAGATTTCCAAAACAAAGCTGTGACCAAGGACTCCTTCATTGGAAGAGGAAGATTGCAAATCAGTTTCAAATTAATCCTGACATTAGCTCAGCATAAGTGAACATTTAATAAAAAGTCTGGAAAACGTTATTCGGAAGACATCCTCTAATAGGCTCAGATTAGAAAATAGTTGTTGAGAAGAATGTTTTCTATAACTATCCCCAGTTTGGACCTGTTTTCCTGATGATTTATTTAAAAGCAAGTTAGGATGTAATCATTTCCTACCCCTCATGGTACTGTCACTTTCAATCATCAATTTACGTTTCCCTGTAATTTAAAAGAAACAAATGGTTTGAGAAAGGAATAGATATCTCAGTTTTATCATTCTTTGTTTCAACTGCACATTAAACATAAAGAATATTGCAACATGAAAATTATATTTCCCAGCACACCTTGACTACACTTAGAAAGAGGGGTAGGGAAAGGCAGAAAAAGTGAGAATCTTTTTTGTTCCATTGCCCACCTGCCAGGTGGGCACCTAAGAACCTTTTCACCCATTGAACCACTTTTAGGATATGGCAATATCCGAGTACCACCAGTCGCCTACCAAGGTGTCAAAAACATGATGACCAAAAAAAAAAGGAAAAAAGTGATGAAGTACAGGTAGTCCTTGACTTAAAACAGGTCGCTTAGTGACTTTTCGAAGTTACAATGGCACTGAAAAAAGTGCCCCCCAAACCACAGCCGAGCAAGACACCTGCCTGCCCACCCGGCAGCACTCTTCCTCCTGTCCGAGGTTTTCATTGTTGTGAGCATTTCTGTTGAGGATTGCCAGCGGGGGTGGGGTGGGGGTGTTTGGTTTTTATTCCCCCTGTCTGCTGGGTGGTTGCAGCAGGCTTTGGTCACTTCACATGACCCTGGGACACTGTGACTGTCATAAATATGAATCAGTTGCCAAGTATCTGAATGTAAATCACAAGACCCTGGAGATGCTGCAACATTCCAGCTGATCAGCACTTCTTCTGGGCTCAGCAGAAGTGCCAGGCTCAGCGCTGAGCTCCAGCTGGAGCCTGGCGCTGATCCTGGTGCTTCCACTGAGCCCTGACAGCCCTGAAGAAGCGCTGATCCTGGTGCTTTCACTGAGCCCTGACAGCCCTGCAGTTCCAGCCATCTCTTGCTCAGGCTTGTGCAGTGCTGCCACCGGTTCAGCTCATTCCCCTCCCCCATTACCACTTTTCTAGGATGGTCGTGTACCACCTGCCAGGTGCCAATGTACCATAGGTGGTACCCGTACCACTGGTTGAAAAGCCCTGCCAAAGAAAACAAGAGGGATGTGAGCAAAGGAGGAGATAAGCAACTTTAATGTCTATAACCTTCATAATTGAACATTAGCTGAACTTTATAGCCCAGCAAAATCCAGGTCAGAAATAGGATTTTCCCCCCATGATCAGCAGGTTTTAAGATGCTTTATGTAACAATATCAGTGTACTTTTTGGAAAGGAATTATTTAATGTTGTTGCTCTCTTGTTTTCATATAATAAAGCTTAACACAAATCAATAATCTAGATACAGTTTTTAAAGATACATCTGTGTGCTATTACATTGAAAACATGTCCTTAGGAAGATAGTGGATGGCACTGAGAAGATTGGGGTTAGGGGACTTGTATGTTTATTCAGGTTTGTCAAAACTGATCATGAGTAGCAGTAGAATTTGTTCTATGGTATAACTTTAAATGGTTCCTCCAAGACATTTATGAAGAGCTCCAAGTGATTTAAATGTGAGTTATCTAATCCTATTGAGGTAACCATATTTTGCCTTTAGTTTTTGTGAAGGTTATATAATATTGATTTTAAAACCAGGTAAATATTCTAAAATCTGCACAAGACATGCACCAATTTCATTAATTAATATTGATTGATAAATAAATGTATAATTAGTACTTGATTATTAAAATATGTGAATATAGTTACGTTATTTATATTAATGTCATATGTTAGTTTTTAGGAGGGTTTTTTACATGTTTAGGCATATAACATATAATTAGGCAATTATAATTTAACCAATAGCTAGATTATATACTGGAGTAGAATATATTACCATTTTTTAAAACTTGTTTTTATTTATCACTTGTTTTAGTATCTTTCGTTATAAGTTCTTCTCTATAATAATGCTTAAAAACTGTAATTAATATTATAATTTAAAAAGATGTCTGTGATTTGAAATGTATCTTATCTCTAAGTAATTCTGTATTTTATACAGTATACCAATGTCAATTAGAATCTTTTCCATTTTTATAATATGTGTTGTTGATGAATTAAGGTTATACTGCCAAATTGGTTTGAGGGGTGTCATTAATACTTTTAGGCATGAAATAGGTTCAGTTACATTAGAGTTGTGCAGCTTTTGAGAGTAAAGAAATTGTGTATGCCCATTGGAGATACATAGCTTAAAACTAGAGCCAGGTTAGGACATGCTAAGCAATGAATTGCATGTCTCTTGACACCCCAGAGCATTAAAAAAAATCTATTTGATAATAAAAAATAGAAATAGCAAAGGTCTATTTTTCATCATATATTCTTTGCAAAGATATAATGAAAAACAATCAAACAAAAAGTATTATCTTGTGAGAATCCTATTTGCATGAGAAATAGGATCCTAATGCAAATTTGAAATAGAAAACTGAGAATATATAATGATACTTTAAAACTTTCCACAAGGCAATTACAGAACTCAGGGGGAAAACACTATCTATATTATGTCTATTTTGCATTTCACATAAAACTGAAAATATTGTATTCATGATTTTTGGAAAGCCAAGTCGGTAAGATGTTACATACAGTATGTTATTGGTAAGATGTTATCTATGTTATCAGTAAGATGTTACAAAGTTTATCACTTCTTGTGCTTCATACAAAAAGCATTTCATGTATCATTGACATCAATCTTGATTTCTTTCAGCCGTGAAAATGACCTTTCTGCTGAACAATTTGTTATCATTAAACTTAAAAGAACCACAATATTTGGAAAAGTCAGTTGAATTTGATGAGATATTGTTTGCATGCATCTGAGTGAGAGACAGGGCAGGCCAAAAATACAGCATTTCTTGTGCAAAAAAGGCACCATGAATGGTGGATAAAATGTGGTGATGCAGTGGTTAGAATGCAGTATTGCAGGCTAATTCTGTCCACAGCCAAGAGTTCAGTCCTGACTGGCTCAAATTTGATTCAGTCTTCTGTCCTTCTGAGGTCAGTAAAATGAGGACCCAGATTGTTGGGGGTAATATGCTGACTCTGTAAATTGCTTAGAGAGTGCTGTAAAGCAGGGTTTTTCAACCTTTTCACCCATTGTACCACTTTTAGGATATGGCAGCATCCAAGTACCACCAGTCACCTATCAAGGTGTCAAAAACATGATGACCAAAAAAAAGGAAAAAAGTGATGAAGTACAGGTAGTCCTTGACTTACAACAGTTTGCTTAGTGACTGTTCAAAGTTACAATGGCACTGAAAAAGTGCCCCCCCAAACCACAGCTGAGCAAGACACCTGCCTGCCTGCCCACCTGATCATGGGGAAAAAATCACAAGACCCTGGAGATGCTGCAACATTCCAGCTGATCGGTGCTTCTTCTGGGCTCAGAAGTGCCAGGATCATTCCGGTTCCAGAATTTCAGTGCTCCCAGATGTGCAAGGGATTCGCTCCTCATGTTGCCTGGATTTTTTCATCGGGCGGCCCCTGTAAAGGGGTCAAAAGTTGTCCTGGAGGGGCGATGAGCAGGGGAGAGGTCTCTCCAGTTGGCGGTAGAAGGGCGGCAGCCCTCCTGTCAGCTTGGAGCTACTCTCTGAACTGAAGAAGAAAGGATCGGCCACTCCCATGGCCCATCATTTAGCCGTTTCCTGCCGAAGCCAAAAGCACAACAAAGCACTTGAAAGCACTTGAAAACTAGGTGAGAATTGCCTTTTTGTTTTCCTAATTGTCTACTTTCCCTGTCAAAAGCTTCTTGAATTTGCTTCCCCCTGCGAGGAGAGAGGGAAGGATTTTTTTTCCCCACCCTCCTTAAGAGCAGCCTTTGTCTACATTGGGAGAGAAAAGAAACAGCCTTCTACTAAGTTATACTGATTTATTGGATTTACTGCCTTTCTACTTTTGGCCCAAAATTCCTATATTTACAGAAATGGACTATTTTACCTTTTAGTCTAAAAAAAGGGGACAAAAAAAGATACTGTCTTTTGAAGTACTCTGAGGATATCTAGTGAATATTATTGGCAAACAAGCTTGCTTACATATTGGACTAATCTTAGCATTAAGATAAAAACCTGAAACAGCTGGAGATGAATTTGGCTTAGACTTGTGGAGGTGGACTCCACCAAGGACTATTTATGATTATTACAAAATGGAGAAGGAGCAGCCACAAACCTTGCTTGATTATAACCTCATACTTGAAACAATTTACAGAGCCACTGAGATGTTTATCTCCAGATCTAATAATTTACATGCCAACCTTAAGTCACAAATTGAAACCCAGACTGCAGCTAAAGAATTTACACTTCAGAATATAATAAAATTGGAAGGTATTAGTATTGAGACAGAGGAATATAAGCAACAACTATCCAAAGAACCAACAACTTTAAAAGTACAAGGAATTATCACTATGGCAAATAACCTTAAGGACCAACAACATACTATGGGAAAACGTAATATGCAAGATAGTGATGTTAACATAGAGGATGTGGAAGATCAACAAAGACAGCTTCCTGAAAACCTGGATAGCTAAGCATTAATTACAAAATTGGATAAGACTCTCTATCTAAAGCAGATGAACCCAGACGGAAGAGGAATCCAGACCGAACTGAAGATAAAGTTTTTAGAGCAAATACAGAGACTAGAACTAACAGGGCAACAACATAATGATTACAAATGGTTTGGTTTTTGTGGACCACTGATGGCTAGATGGCCTCCTTCAATTCAAATAATATGTATTGGAGCGAAGGGAGACCTATCTGGCAATTCAAAGGCCTTGGTCTGAAAACCTGATTGGCAAAAAAAGAAAGCCCAAGTTAGATTTAAAAAGTGAGTTCTTAGAGAACCATTAAAGGTTATCTATCCTTTTAGTAATCAGTGATCTATCAGGATATAAAATAGAAAATATTTATGAGATAGAACTAGAATGTGTTTATGTATTTATTAGGCTTACTTTAGACATTATAATTTGTGCACTGACATAATGGAAATTTGGTTTATAGATCCCACATTTGATGTTAAAAGACGTTTGATTATTCTATTCAGGAATTAAGAATTAGCTAAAATTTAAAACAGAATCTGGTTGTGTATAAATAGTTCTAGTTTGATAAACATAGGCTGTGTTCCTGTCAGTAACATGTGATGTATTACGGTAGGATGTGAAACAGATGATATTTATTAGGTAGAACATAGCTACCCAGCCACTGTGTACATGTTAGATGCTATAGTTTTTGCTGTAATGAAATAAGGGAAATTTGGGTGGTGAATATTATTTGGGATGTTAAAGGATAAATTTGAATAATATAATTAAAATTAGGTAAATTTTAATAACAGGACATAGATATACAGTATCTCAATGAAATTGAATTGACAAATTTTTCAACTGACCATGCTACCTCTAGAAATTTATTAGTTTAAAATGGTTGCATGAAATGTTAAGGGAAATTGAGAAGGATGTTTTGATAATGTAACCTGAATTATGTACTGAAAACTCTGTTACTAAATCTCTGATTACCCAGTCATCATGATGCTTTCTAAATATGTAGATTTTAACTGAAAAACCAATAAAACTTTTTTTTTAAAAAAAAAAGAAGTGCCAGGATCAGCGCCAAGCTCCAGCTGGAGCCTGACGCTGATCCTGGTGCTTCCACTGAGCCCTGACAACCCCGAAGAAGCGCTGATCCTGGTGCTTTCACCGAGCCCTGCAGCTCCAGCCATCTCTCGCTTAGGCTTGTGCGGTGCTGCTACTGGTTCAGCTCATTCCCCTCTCCCGCTACCACTTTCTAGGATGGTCGCGTAACACCTGCCAGGTGCCAATGTACCACAGGTGAAACCCATACTACTGGTTGAAAAGCCCTGCTGTAAAGCACTATGGAGCAGTATATAAGTCTAAGTGCTATTGCTATTGCTATCTTTCCATAGACTCACTTTAACTTGCTATACCCATGAATTACAAAGAAGTTCAATCCTGCAGTTACCAAAAATACATGTACAGTTGTTTTATAAATAATTCTGCTACATTTCGGATATATTTGCACTTACATTTAAGATACTTCTTTTCTATATTTATACTGGCTTGACTTTAAGACTTTGAAAAAAAATCTTGCCTAGAATGATGCACTTTGATAATGTGTTGCAAGCTATTTAGCCTGTACAGCTGGATATAATTTTTAAATATTTTTTATTCATTATATATGGATATATCCATAACAGTGTACCATCTGTGGTTTTCGATGGGGCAGTACTTTACCAATCAAGAATGGTGCATTACTTGACAGTCCTTCTGGATGTGCATCTACTGCTAGCAATTCCATTTTGACTTGGTCTGCACTATATGACATTACTAAATAAATTAAAAAATTCATCTGGCAGTCAAACAACTATGTATCTGTCAATTGTATGTCATAAAGTATAAAGTTAAGTAAAAATAACCATTTATAAACTGGTTCTGGGTCTTAGTTTTTCTGCTTGTCTTCCTTCTCTTTGTAATGCAAATATTTTGTCAAAGGTTTAACTCCAAAAACTTCCATATGCTAAATAAATAAATAAATCTCCAAAAAACATGAACAAAAATTGATCCATTCTGTATTCATGTGCTTTCTGGGTTAGGTACCTATTTTTGTACACACAGTATAAAACATATAATAAAGGTACATGCTGAAAATATTGCTACTTGTTTTGCCGTTTTATTTTATAAAAGTAATATTGTTTTTGGTTATAATATTTTGTATATTTTAAATGTATTTTTAGTCTCGTGCTGTTTCTTTACACCCCTTTAATTTATATGTTTATAGAGCATGGGAAATAATAAGGGCCTTATCAGTTTCTTATTTAGATTATGATAGGGAATGTCAGCAAATGGTGACTAAAGAGGGTGTATCCTTTATCTTTAAAAACCCTATGTGTTATTTGTTTAACACATAGTAGCTCGGAATCATTTTCCTTTTGCCTGTTCTTCTTTTTCTGGATTGATCATATAACCATTCAATGTTAGTCAGGTGACTGTGCAAACTGCTGGATCATTCTTAGAAGCGGCAGAGATTGCAAAATGGAAGAGAATCTTATTCTTTGAAAAAGGAAAAAGCACCAACCAAATGCACATGGCAAGATTCAATTCAATTTTATATTTTAATTTTCTCATAATGAAGAATATTTGTATTTCAAGGGTGAATTGTTGGGCTCTTGGTGTTCTTTAAAGTTGCCTCTATTTGTGCAGATGTTTTTTTACCTGCCTAGGTAACATCTTCAGTGCATGGGGAGTGGAGTTTGCTGATTGTTTTTATGTAATAGCTTGGCACAGTAGACTTGAATATAATATTGTTTCTTTGTTGATGGCACAGTCTGAAAAGGTACTGAAAATATTAACAGGTGCTGCTGAGATCAAACTATAGAAAATAAAATAAGGAACTGATCTAGGTTTGAGTTCAACCTTAATAAAAACTTCTACCTCTGTTTTTGTTTGTTTATGGACTGTTATAAAGCCTTAATCTACTATGGTTAAGTTTTTCATACTTGCCTATCTTTAGTATTAAACCAGAGATATTTTAATTACCTACATTGCATTTTACTTCAATTGATATTTTTCAAATGCAGTTATTTGATAAAAAGAGTGTCTTCTGATTTCTTTTGCATTTAACAATAGTGAAAGCATTCAGTCTAGTTTTTGCCCTGATTTCTGGTAAAACCATGAAAGATGTCAGGGCAAAGAACATGCACAAACTATAAAATAGAAAAAAAATATTATCTTTCATAAGTTGTGAAAAGTATAGTAGGACAGAAGGACAGAAAAGCAAACAGGGCAGGATTGGGAGTAAATGACATTAGTGGAATAATTGGGTAGAAAAGAGGAAAGATGCTAGAAGGGTCTTGATTTATTTAACAGGCCCTAAGACTGCTCAGAGAGTCAAGTGTTCAATGAATGCTAGTATTTTTCTCCTCTTGTAGGTTTCTGATTTTAAAAATATTAATTCTTTCTGCAGATATTCAGAGTCTTGAGCAGGCATCCAAAAGTAAGTGCTTTATGATCTTTTATTTACACCAATTTTCTTTATCCACGTGGTTGTTCTCCAAAGCAATATGCCAGTCAAATGAAAAATGTGGATCCAGCTTATCTAAGAGCGTGCAGAAAGTCATTTCTTCTCTCCATGGCATATTCAGTGTTCTATGCTTAGCTGTTGTATAGTGTTTGCCTAACTATCATGTTGAGTAAGTTTTCAGCCCAGCTGCCAATAGGCCTTAGAATGCTCCAGAGGGACCAATTAAAAACCTCTCATTTTGTCAAATGTAAAGGTAACAAAATGCAGTGTTTTTGGCAGTTGGTTTTACTGTACAGCCATATGGAAAAAGAAGATCTCCTATCTTCACTGTAGATACTAATGTGTGAGTGGAAGTAGAGCCATATATTTAAATGAGAACATTTTTTTAAAAAAATTATACAGAACTTATAGTTACTAGCAGCGATCATGATAAATGGATGATTTCTTGAAGCATTCTTGAGAAATATGAAGAAAGGTTTGATGAATTAACCTGGTTTTCTGCTTTAAACCTCTGGAACTCTCAGGGATTCTGGATGGTGAAAATTTAGCACTGAAGAGCCTAAATCTACAATTATGCTGACCCTGTGACCTTCATAGCATCCTAACTACACACAAACATGGCTGTGATTTGATGATTACTTAGAATAACAAAAATAGTTGTGCAGAAGAAAAATTAACATAGCAGTTTGTAAAATGTCTCAAAAGTACTAGAAAGAGTATAAAGTAAAGGTAAAGGTACCCCCACACATGCGTGCTAGTCATTTCCAACTCTAGGGGCCGGTGCTCATCTCCGTTTCAAAGCCGAAGAGCCAGCGCTTGTCCGAGGACATCTCCGTGGTCATGTGGCCGGCATGATTAGAAAGGCGCACGGAACGCTGTTACCTTCCCACCGTAGTGGTCCCTATTTTTCTACTTGCATTTTTACGTGCTTTCGAACTGCTAGGTTGGCAGAAGCTGGGATGAGTAACAGGCGCTCACTCTGTTATGCATTACTTGGGATTCGACCCGCCAAACTGCCGACCTTCTGATTGACAAGCTCAGCGTCCTAACCCAATGAGCCACCGCGTCCCTTGTAGAAAGAGTATACAATACTGTATAAAAATAAAAATTAAATTTGAACTGAAATCTCAGATATTTCTACCAAGAATTGTTTTACAACATATAAACAAGAAGTATGTTCTGGATGAGAAGGTGGAAGCTGTAGTAAAAGAAAAAAGCTTTGTGCAGCTTCTTTTATTGCACCAGCTGTGTCCTCTCCTGAATCAGGAAGCTCTTCACACAGTCACTCTTGCCCTATTAATTTGTGGCTTGACCATATTGCAATACAGTTTTCATGGAGCTTTCCTTGAAGACCACTCAATAGTTTCACCTGGCCCAGAACATAGTGGTATGGGCAGTAGCGGATAGGCTGGGTATGCTCATGTAATACTTCATGAGCTGCATTGGTTGCAAGTTTGCTTCCAGGTGTGATTTAAAGTGCCAGTAATTATCTATAAAACCCAACATGGCATTGGGCCTGGTTACCTGTTGCTGGCACTATCTGCCTGGCAGGTTCGATCTGGCATGATTGGGGTGTTCCAGGGTTCTATTGATTACACAATACCACTTATTGGGACTCCAGAAACATGCCTTCTGTGTAGAAAGCACCTAACATTTTAAATGAGATTCTGCCCAAGATCTGAACAGCCCCCAGCCTAGTGGTATTTTTTTATAAATAAGTCTTTATTTACATTTCATGTTAAAAACACACACCATACACCAGCAAAGACAAAAAAAGACAAAAAACATATACAATATACAGAAAACGAAGAAATCAAAAAATTGGAAACCATTTAAAAAAAATCAAATTGTATCTTCTAGGACCTAGAAGACATGGCTTTTTGCCCAAGCCAGGACAATTGATGCCCTCCCTTTTCCCATTTTTTTATCCCCCTCTAGTTTTTTTCTGCCATCTGTTTTTCTCTTTTGTGTTGCTCTTGTATTTTTTATTTTCCTTCTTGTTTTTAATGTTTTTAACAATCTTTAAAACACCCAGAGTTGATGGGAGTAAGAGAGCATGCAAATAGCAATAGCCCTTAGACTTATATACTGCCTCATAGTGCTGTACAGCGCTCTCCAAGCGATTTACAGCATCAAATATTGCCCCCAACAATCTGGGTCCTCATTTTACTGACCTAGGAAGGATTCAAGGCTGAGTCAACCTTGAGCTGGTCAGAATCAAACTCCTGGCAGTCAGAAGAATGAACTTGCAATACTGCATTCTAACCACTGCACCACCATGGCAAAGCTATTATTATTATCATCATTGCTATTATTATTCATATATTACACAACAAGGCAAACTCAGTAACTTAAATAACGTTTTCTAAGAGAAAAATAGATGAAAGGATTATCACAGAAATCAGAAACAAATTATAATGCTTATAAATATATTGACTGTAATTATCACTTGATCCACAATAGAAATAAAATATATAATTTGTAACCAAGCATTTTCTTAATAAAGTTTTTATTAATTGTTATTTTGTCCTATTTTTCTTTTCCCCTTCATGGATTACTGTCTTGTCATGGCGAAGGGGCTTGTGTAATTCAATGAAGATATGAGCTATGCCACGCAGGACCACCCAAGACGGATAGGTCATAGCAGACAGTTCTGACAAAACGTGATCCACTGGAAAAGGAAATGGCAACCCACTCCAGTATCTTTGCCATGAAAACCCCATTGACAGTACCAAAAGGCAAAAAGATATGACACTGGAAGATGAGCCAGCCCCTCAGGTTGGAAGGCGTCCAATATGCTACTGGGGAAGAGCAGACGGCTAGTACTAGTACCACCAGAAAGAATGAATGAATGAATGAAGCGACTGGGCCAAAGCCAAAAGGACACTCAGCTGTGGATGTATCTGGTGGTGAAAGGAAAGTCCGATGTTTTAAAGATTTATTCTCCATAGGAACCTGGAATTAAGATCTATGAATCAAGGTAAGCTGGACGTGGTCAAACAAGAGATGACAAGACTGAACATCGACATCTTAGGAATCAGCAAGCTAAAATGGGGAGGAACAGGCTTCAACTGAACCCGGACAAGACTGAATGGCTGTACGTACCGGCAAGCCAGGATACTCAGAACATCCCATCCCTTAACATCGGGGACAAGTTACTACCCCCTGTTGATAGGGCCCGCAACCTGGGTGTCCTCCTTGACTCGCAGCTCTCCCTGGAAGATCACATAGGAGCTGTGACCAAGGGGGCCTTCTCCCGGGTTCGACTAGTTCACCAATTACGGCCTTATCTGGACCTGGATGCCTTACGTACAGTCACCCATGCTCTTGTGACCTCTCACCTAGACTACTGTAACGCTCTCTACTTGGGGCTGCCCTTGAGATCCACTCGGAAGCTTCAACTGGTGCAAAGTGCAGCGGCACGGACACTCTTGGGAGCCTCCCGATACTCCCATATCACACCTCTCCTCCGTGCGCTGCACTGGCTTCCAGTTGCCTTCCGTGTGAAGTTCAAGGTGCTAACAATGACTTACAAAGCCCTACATGGCATGGGTCCGGACTACCTACGGGAGCACCTTCTGCCAATGTCAGCACCCCACCGTCCTGTGCGCTCCCACAGAGAGGGCCTCCTCAGGGTGCCACCGCTCAAGGAATGTCGGCTGGTGGCCCCCAGGGGGAGGGCATTCTCAGTGGGTGCGCCAGCCCTCTGGAACAGCTTACCAACCGAAATCCGGATGGCCCCCGACCTCCGCACCTTCCGGCGCGAATTAAAAACTTATCTGTTCCAGCAGTCCGGCCTGGCCTGATAGCTCTAATCTGGGGTCCCAGTTTGTATTTTACTATTGTTTGTTTTCACTATTGTTCATTCTGTATGCCTACCTTATTCTGTACACCGCCCCGAGTCCCTCGGGAGAAGGGCGGTTTATAAAAACAAATAAATAAATAAATAAATAAATAAATAAATAAATAAATAAATAAATAAATAAATAAATAAATAAATAAATAAAATGGACAGGAAAGGGTGAATTTAATTCAGATGACCATCAGGTACACTACTGCGGGCAAGAATCCCTCAGAAGAAATGGAGTGGCCTTCATAGTCAATAAAAGAGTAGGAAAAGCAATATTGGAGTACAATCCCCAAAATGACAGAATGATCTCAGTTCAAATCCAAGGCAAACCATTCAATATCACAGTAGTCCAAGTCTATGCCCCAACCACCAGTGCTGAAGAGGATGAAATTGACTGGTTCTATGAAGCCCTACAGCACCTTATAGAAACTGATGTCCTTATCATCATGGAGAATTGGAATGCTAAAGTAGGAAGCCAAAAGATAACTGGAATAAGAGGCAAGTTTGGCCTTGGAGTAAAAAATGAAGCAGGGCACAGTCTGACAGAATTTTGTCAAGACAATATGATGGTCATAGCAAAGACTCTTTTTCAACAACCCAAGAGATGGCTCTATACATGGACATCACCAGACGGTCAACACAGAAATCAGATTGACTATGTGTTCTGCAGCCAAAGATGGAAAAACTCTATACAATCATTAAAAACAAGACCAGGAGCTGACTGTGGCTCAGACCAGGAGCTTCCCATTGCAAAATTTACACAGAAGAACTATACAAGAATGAGCTTAACATCCCAGATAACCACGGTGAGGTGGTCACTGACCTTGAGCCAGACATCCTAGAATGTGAAGTGAAGTGAGCCTTAGGAAAGCTGAGCAACAACAAAGCTAGTGGAGGTGACAGTATTCCAGCTGAATTATTCAAAATCTTAAAAGACAATGCAGTAAAAGTGCTACACTCAATTTGCCAGCAAATTTGGAAAACTCAACGGTGGCCACAGGATTGGAAAAGATCAGTTTACATTCCAATTCCAAAGAAAGACAGTGCCAAAGAATGTTCATACTATCGCACCATTGCACTTATTTCTCATGCTAGTAAAGTTATGCTTAAAATCCTACAAGCTAGACTCCAGCAGTATGTGGATCAAGAACTACCAGAAGTACAGGCAGGATTTCGAAGAGGCATAGGAACTAGAGATCAAATTGCCAACATACACTGGAATATGGAGAAAACTAGGAAGTTTTGCTGCCGGCATCAAATGCCCTTCGCCCAGTGCGCTCCCACAGGGAGGGTCTGCTCAGGGTCCCGCCGGTAAGAGACTGCCGGCGGGTGACACCCAGGGATAGGGCCTTCTCGGTGGGAGCGCCTGCCCTCTGGAACCAGCTGCCGGTGGAGCTGAGAACTGCCCCCGACCTTCGATCATTCCGCCGGGGCCTGAAGACCTGGCTCTTCGAGCTCTCGGGCCCAGACTGAGGAGGAATTTTTAATTTGGGGTTCTTTTTAATTGACTACAGGGTTAATTTAATATTTTTTAATTTGGTTCTTAATTTTTGTATTTTGGATTTTTTAATTTCCTGTAAACCGCCCTGAGTCCTCAGGGAATAGGGCGGTATATAAATATAACTAAATAAATAAATAAATAAATAAGTTCCAGAAAAACATTTATTTATGCTTCATTGACTGTGCTGAAGCCTTTGATTGTGTGGATCACAACAAACTGTGGCAAGTTCTTAAAGAGATGGAAGTACCAGACCATCTTATTTGTCTCTTGAGAAACCTATATGCGGGTCAAGAAGCAACAGTGAGAACAGGACACAGAACCATTGATTGGTTCAAATTGGGAAAGGAGTCTGGCAAGGCTGTATACTGTTGCCTGCCTGTTTAACTTATATGCAGAGCATATCAGGAAAGGCAGGGCTAGATGAATCAAAAGTTGGAATTAAGATTGCCGGGAGAAATATCAACAACCTAAGATATGCAGATGATACCAGTCTAATGGCAGAAAGTGAAGAAGAACTAAAGAGCCTTTTGTTGCAGGTGAAGAAGGAGAGTGCAAAAGTTGGGTTGAAACTTAACATTAAGAAAACCAAGATCATGGCATCTGGCCCTCCTAATTCCTGGCAAATAGATGGGGAAGAAATGGAGGTAGTGACAGATTTTATTTTCCTGGGCTCCAAGTTCACTGCAGATGAGGACTGCAGCCAAGAAATTAAAAGACGCTTGCTCCTGGAGAGGAAAGCCATGACAAATCCAGACAGCACACTAAAAAGCAGAGATATCACTCTGCCAAAAAAAGTGCATATAGTCAAGGCTATGGTCTTCCCAGTTGCAATGTATGGCTGTGAAAGTTGGACCATAAGAAAGGCTGAATGCCAAAGAATTGAGGCCTTTGAACTCTGGTGCTGGAGAAGACTCCTGCGAGTCCCTTGGACTGCAAGGCGATCAAACCGGTCAGTCCTAGAGGAGATCAACCCTGACTGCTCTTTAGAAGGCCAGATCCTGAAGCTAAAACTCAAATACTTTGGCCACCTAATGAGAAGGAAGGACTCACTGGAGAAGAGCCTAATGCTGGGAAAGATTGAGGGCAATAGAAGAAGGGGACAACAGAGAATGAGGTGGCTGGATGGAGTCATTGAAGTAGTAGGCATGAGCTTAGATGGACTCCAGAAGATGGTGGAGGACAGGAAGGCCTGGAGGAACGTTGTCCATGGGGTCACAATGGGTCGAACATGACTTCACAGCTAACAACAACAAATTTTTCTTTTATATAGATAAAATTTTTTATTTTTATTTTATTTTTTCTTTGTGACCACATGTATTTACCTTAACAACAACAATAATAAAATAGAAATGCTAACATAACATTTGCGAGATAACATTTGAAAAGAACAAAACAAATACATGCAGTATTTGCTGACAAAATTGTTTGGCTGCATTGCCTGATTTAGAGCCGCAAATTAATTTTCTTACACAATCAGCTCCTATTAAATAGCCATGATATAAAAACATAGATATATTGTGTTTTTAGGAAGCCTTTGGCTTTGAACTTCTGCAAGAAAAGGATCTAAGAGTTACTAACATTAATCACAGTATTTGATTCTAGACATCTAATGCTTCAAAGTAATTGATCCTCTTGTGACCATCATCAAGTGTTTTAACAGCAAGTTATGCTAGAATTTGTCAAATGGCTGTTCTTATTATATAAATATGTTTTACTTGCTGTACAGTTGTTGAGGTTTAAACAGTTATATTTCTTCAAAGACAACAGTGCATTTCTTTGCTATTTAACTTTGATGTTTTGACTTCAGAGTGCAGATCTAGCTTATGCTAGGTAAATTCTTTTGTGCTAGCTTTCTGCATCTTTATACCCCTAGAAATATTGCACAGTTGGTGTATCCTGAGCAGACATCAGTGGAACAGATGAGTTGACCAAATAATACAATTTTCTTGAGTGGCTATTGAAGATGTCTGGAACACAGAGCTATATTTTATTGACTATTTTGTATTTGGCTTCCAATGCCCTTGAACAAAGTGCAAAATACTTTATGCCACAAATAAAAAGCAGATGAATGTACAGGTGAAACTCAAAAAATTAGAATATCATGCAAAAGTTCATTTATTTCAGTAATGCAACTTAAAAGGGGAAACTAATATATGAGATAGACTCATTACATGCAAAGCAAGATAGTTCAAGCCGTGATTTGTCATAATTGTGACGATTATGGCATACAGCTCATGAAAACCCCAAATCCACAATCTCAGAAAATTAGAATATTGTGAAAAGGTGCAATATTCTAGGCTCAAAGTGTCCCACTCTAATCAGCTAATTACACCATAACACCTGCAAAGGGCTCCTGAGCCTTTAAATGGTCTCTCAGTCTGGTTCAGTAGGAATCTCAATCATGGGGAAGACTGGTGACCTGACAGTTATGCAGAAAACCATCATTGACATCCTCCATAAGGAGGGAAAGCCTCAAAAGGTAATTGCAAAAGAATTTGGATGTTCCCAAATTGCTGTATCAAAGCACATTAATAGAAAGTTATGTGGAAGGGGAAAGTGTGGAAGAAAAAGGTGCACAAGCAGCAGGGATGACCGCAGCCTGGAGAGGATTGTCAGGAAAAGGCCATTCAAAAGTGTTGGGGACTTTCACAAGGAGTGGACTGAGACTGGAGTCAGTGCATCAAGAGCCACCACACACAGACGGATCCTGGACATGGGCTTCAAATGTTGTATTTCTCTTGTCAAGCTGCCCCTGAACAACTAACAATGTCAGAAGCATCTTACCTGGGCTAAAGAAAAACAGACCTGGTCTGTTGCTCAGTGGTCCAAAGTCCTCTTTTCTGATGAGAGCAACTTTTGCATCTCATTTAGAAACCAAGGACCCAGAGTCTGGAGGAAGAATGGAGAGGCACACACTGCAAGATGCTTGAAGTCCAGTGTGAAGTTTCCACAGTCTGTGTTGATTTGGGGAGCCATGTCATCTGCTGGTGTTGGTCCACTGTGCTTCATTAAGTCCAGGGTCAACGCAGCCATCTACCAGGAGATTTTGGAGCACTTCATGCTTCCTTCCGCAGATGAGCTTTATGGGGATGCTGACTTCATTTTCCAGCAAGACTTGGCACCTGCCCACACTGCCAAAAGCACCAAAACCTGGTTTAATGACTGTGGAATTACTGTGCTTGATTGGCCAGCAAACGTGCCTGACCTGAACCCCATAGAGAATCTATGGGGCATTGCCAAGAGAAAGATGAGAGATATGAGACCGAACAATGCAGAAGAGCTGAAGGCCGCTATTAAAGCATCCTGGTCTTCCATAACACCTCAGCAGTGCCACAGGCTGATAGCTTCCATGCCACGCCGCATTTAAATTTGAATTTATTAAATTTATATGCCCCCCTTCTCCCTAAGGACTCAGGGTGGCTCACAACAATAAAAAGTTAAAAACATAAAATACAAAATTTAAAAAAGAATTAAACAATGAAGTAAATACAAAGCAATAGACCCAATAAAACCAAATTTAAAACTACAGTCAGTCCAGGCCCGATTGTTGGAACATCCATGTCTTCAGGTCACGGCGGAAGGACCGAAGGTCAGGGGCCATCCTCAGCTCCGGGGACAGTTCATTCCAGAGGGTCGGTGTGCCCACAGAGAAGGCTCTCCCCCTGGGGGCTGCCAGCCGGCATTGCTTAGCTGACGGCACCCTGAGGAGGCCGACTCTGTAGGAGCAAACCGGGCAATGGGAGGTTGATAATGGCCGCAGGTGGTCTTGCAAGTACCCCAGGCCTAAGCCATGTAGGGCTTTAAAAGTGATTACCAGCACCTTGAATCGCACCCGGAGGACAACCGGAAGCCAGTGCAGCTCACGCAGGAGTGGTGTAACATGGAAGTATTGAGAAACTCCTATAAGCACCCGTGTGGCCGCATTTTGCACCAGCTGAAGCCTCCAGGTGCACTTCAAGGGCAGCCCCATGTAGAGAGCGTTGCAGTAATCCAGGCAAGAAGTGACAATGGCGTGGGTGACCGTGCATAGGGCATCTCGGTTCAAAAAGGGGCGCAACTGGTGCACCAGGCGAACCTGTGCGAAGGCCCCCCTGGTCACAGCAGTTAGATGATCCTCCAAGTTAAGCCGTGAATCCAGGAGGACACCCAAGTTGCGAGCCCTTTCAGAGGGGGGCACTACCTCCCCCCATCAAAAGAGGTGGAACATGGTGGACAATACGAGATGCCGGTATCCACAGCCATTTGGTCTTGGAGGGGTTCAGCCTGAGCCTGTTCCTTCCCATCCAGACCTGTACCACCTCCAGGCACTGGGACATCACATCAAGGGCATCACTGGGTTGGTTTGGGGTGGAGATGAACAACTGGGTATCATCTGCATATTGGTGATACCTCACCCCAAAGCCATGGATGATCTCACCCAGCAGCTTCATATAAATGTTAAACAGGAGGGGGGAGAGAACCGACCCCTGAGGCACCCCACAAGTGAGGGGCCTCAGGGTAGATCTCTGTCCCCCTGCCAATACAAACTGTGAGCGGCCTGAGAGGTAGGAGGAGAACCACTGTAAAACAGTGCCTCCCACTCCCAACCCCTCAAGCCGCTGCAGCAGGATACCATGGTCGATGGTATCAAAAGCCGCTGAGAGGTCAAGTAGGACCAGGACAGAGGAACAACCCCTGTCCCGGGCCTGCCAGAGATCATCTACCAGTGCAACCAATGCCGTTTCCGTGCTGTAACTGGGCCTGAAACCAGACTGGTACGGGTCCAGATAGTCTGCTTCATCCAGGAATTGCGGAAGCTGATGCGCCACAACACTCTCAACAATCTTTGCTACAAAGCAAAAGTTGGAGACAGGACGATAGTCATTCAAGGAGGCCGGGTGCAGAGCAGGCTTCTTGAGAAGGGGCCTCAGCACCACGTCTTTTAAGGCGGAGGGGAAGACACCCTCCATCAGTGAAGCGTTGACAACTGCCTGGAGCCAGCCCCGTCACCTCCCCAGCAGCCAAAACCAGCCAGGAGGGACATGGGTCCAATAGAAAAGTTGTAGCACTCAGTCTACGCATAATCCTGTCCACATCATCCAAAGAAACAGGGTCAAACTCACCCCAAATAGTATAACCAAGACCTGTCCTCTCCACTCCACCGGATTCCACCCAGTCAGAGTCCAAACCAGTCCGGATCTGAGCGATTTTGTCCTGCAGATACTGTACAAATTCCTCAGCCCTACCCTGCAAGGGGTCATCCCTCGGTCGCAGATTTAACAGAGTGGATCACTCTAAACATGGCAGCTGGGCGGTTATCTGCGGACGCAATGAAAGCGGAAAAGTAAACACACTTTGCCGTTTCCATCGCCACTAGGTAAGACTTAAGACAAGTTCTTAGCCGTGTTCGATCAGATTTGGATCTGCTGGACCTCCAACAGCTCTCTAGGAGTCTTTTTCAGCGCTTCATCTCCTGGAGCTCCTCGGTAAACCAGGGGGCCACCTGGGATCTGCGCTGGGTCAGAGGCCGCAAAGGCACAACTCGATCCAAGGCCCCAGCAGCTGCCCTATCCCAGGCTACCCCTACGGCCTCAGCAGAGTCGTGGGCAAGGGAAGCAGGAAATGTCCCAAGCTCCGTCTGGAACCTCTCGGGGTCCACCAGGCGCAAAAGGGGTCCAAACTAAGTACTGAGTACATATGCATGCTTATACTTTTCAGAGGTCCGATATTGTTCTATGTACACTCCTTGTTTTATTGATTGCATGTAATATTCTAATTTTCTGAGATTGTGGATTTGGGGTTTTCATGAGCTGTACGCCATAATCATCACAATTATGACAAATCACGGCTTGAACTATCTTGCTTTGCATGTAATGAGTCTATCTCATATATTAGTTTCCCCTTTTAAGTTGCATTACTGAAATAAATGAACTTTTGCATGATATTCTAATTTTTCGAGTTTCACCTGTATAAGTAGAAGTGACCATACATCCTTTATTATAAAGCTGTCATTTAGATTTACTTGATATTTTTTGTCTCTTTTTCTTTTGTCCTTTATTTTGGACATTTAAATATTACTGCACAAATGGTATCAGATAATGCAGTTATTTGTATTCATGTGAAAAATATTGAAATTGAATTGTCTTTTAAATTTTGGTTTTGCTCTTGAATTTTCCATTGTAAGGCAAACTTTTTTAAAAAAATTCCTATGAGCCTCTTTCAGTTTTGTCCGTTTTTCAGGTTTGTGCTTTTATTTTTTCAAGAAATATGGTGACCATAAATAAAGGGCAACCAAGTTACTTCTCTTCCAGTAAAACATAAAAGCTCATGTGACTCTTTAAAGACTAACAGGCTGACTGTAACATTATTAGAGGCCAGAGCCTACTTACTACTTGTCTTTTATATTTTTTCGGATAACCGATATTTTCAGATGTGTCAAAGGAACTCTATATTTAAAGAAAAAGAGAGTGATACAGCAAACATTTTAAATATCTTGACAGGAGCCATGTTCTGTATGCCAGATTGTTAGCAGATGGGGAAGGGAATAAGGTGGCCCTTTCCAAGGTATGCTTAGAATTGACAGAATATTTTTCCCCCTTCTATTTAAATAAGCGTTAAGCATGGACTTCTTGCTTTTTTTCTTTGTGCAGTGATTGCTGAGATTAATAGTTCTACGACTCATTATAGTTATAGGATTTGATAAAGGATGAGGCCAAGTGTATTAAGACAAATTCAAATTGAAATGCTAACAAGTGTTTTTTTGTCCTGTCCTAATGATCTGAAAAACAGAGGTGCAGAGAGCCTGAGAATTTGCAAAGGAAGGAGACGCTTACCTTCTGCTCCCACATCAGCTTTTGACCACAAAGAATCAAGCAGAACAAAAGCTACAAGCTCCACTGCTGAAAATGCCTCTGTGGCTAATGAAGCCTTATTTATAGCTGTGTAAAGCCAGAGAGATGTGTCACTGACCTCAAGGAAGGAAGGATTTGATGGTTACAATTTGTTTTTCCAACTTTGATCCTTTTTTTAAAAAAATTGCAACAACTGATAAATTGTTTTGGAAACAAAGAAACTCACTTGGAATTCCAGCAACAAAGTTTTATTTCAAAAGAATCATTCGCAAAAGCTTGGTGGACTGAAACACACACAGGAGTTCAGGCACACCTTACAGAACTGTTTGACACATTTTTATATCCTATCCCCGACGCAGATTCCCCCTCCTCTATCGCACTAAACACCCCTTCCCTAATCATCCGATAAACTTTCCGGACCGCCTAAAACTACTGTCCTTCCCATGTTCCAGGAAGCCCCTTTGTCCATATCCTATCTTTCACCATCTAATTTTCTGTTACCACAGTCCATCTCCTTCGATATTTCCTCTTACAATTTGTAACTTCTGCTTTTCACATTTGTAGTTGTCAATACTTAGATAAAATATTATTTCTGATCTTCAGTTGGCTTCTGCTTCAACCTTTAGATTGATAAGAAATTTCTGAATAATACTTTTATTCCTTTCAATCCACCCTTTCTTTTCTTTATCCTTTCAGAAATTTATAAACAAACAAAAAATACACAATGCATATATGAGTTACGTTATATACTTATATGTTGGCATAATGATCCCAGTTATAAAAATGTCTGGGATGTTGCTCTTCCTCCTTGTTATCCGTCAAACACATTTCCTCATTTTTATGTGGTGTAGGGGGATTTCTCCTAAAAACATTCTTTTAGTAATGACAGTTTCTATTAATCTCTGTACCAGTCCTCTTATGTTTGATTAGCCTGTATACACCTCAAATCTATCCATTTTATATTCTGTGGAATTTGAATTTCACTATCTCCCAATATAACTGAATTTAAGTTAGTTGTGTTTCTGCTGCCTAAATTTCAATTTCTCCTATAATTGGCTATGTGGGCTAAAGAGTCTGTTGATGTCAGACCTTTACATATTTTTAACCAATCCTCCACTATTACTATGTCACAAGTTTCTTCACAGGGACAGACTGTCCACAATCACAACAGTGATAAGAACATTCAGTGACACCATTGCAATCACAGAACCAACACATTATGTAGAAGTTTGTAGAATGCAGAGGTCCACAGCTTCTTCTGAAGACCTTGGATGGATTAACATAGGCCACCACTCAGATTGAAAAAGCTAGAAAGCTGCTACTCCTGCAATGAGAAAAATCACAAACAAACCCAGGCTATTATTTCTTCACCCCACAATGACCTCTTCAGGTTTTGGTAATTTTTATTCACAGGAGGTCTTCTCCAGGAATTATTTTCCACTCTTTTGGCTCCACCCTTTCTTTTCTTTCAAACTGCTGTTTCAGTTGTTAGGAGGACTTGGTAGGGACCACCCCAGGCTGAAGTAAGTTTTTCTTCACACCAGCTTTTTATCAGGACCCAATCACCAATCTGAAACGTGTGGACAACAAACTCCAATGGAGGTGTCTGGGCTAACAATCCTTGCTTGCTGAGAAAAGACAAAGCAGAAAACAGCCCCAGTATCTAATTCTTTATAAACATGTCATTAGTTTCATATTGTGGAATTTCCCACTTGAGGTAATTTAAAATCAACTTGAATGCATTGAACTAGCCTCACCACTAGATATTATAGAGCATTTTATGTATTTGTTTATATATTATACTTATCATATAACCAACCATATATTAACCATAGAAAAGTACCAACCATCCCTCCTTCAGTGGTTGCTTCTGCGTCCGAGTTATTGCTTTATTCCCCCAACTACTTTGCTATGAACAAGTGTTTACACACACTTAATAAGAAATGCTAACCACCAAGACTCCCCCAAATGTCAATTTTAGACAAAAATACCACTGGCTGCCTTTTTCCCCTCCACTTCTGGGTAAAAAACCCCTTTCCCCTAGCCATTTCTTTGTCCATATTTACAAACAATTTGCTTAGTAAAAAGCCAACAAAGGAATGCTCACCAAACTCTGCTTGAATTTGTTTGCACACAAATCTTTACTTAAAACAACATAGTTCATTTATAATCCCAAAATTTTTCTCAACTCCTTCGTTTTAAACAAGGGTTCAATTACAATTCCTTCAATTCTCTTAGGTATTATTTTCTATCAATGTGTCCTGCACACAGACATAATAACATTTTAAAAAATAAATAACAACAAGCAACTACACAAAAATAAATAAACAAGCTTAATAAGATCTTCTGAGTTACTGAAATAGTTTTGTATCAAACTCTAGTATCAACTCTTTGCTTTTAATATAAATTTAGTCCAATTCCAATTTAATCAGATTCTATTCAGATGGAAACAAATTTCCATTAAGTAGGTTAAAACATTAAATTTCACATCCACCCCAGCTTCCTCAAACCAGAATTCTAAACAGAAAAAAAATAGTTAAAAAGATCAGACCCGCCCCCTTTTCCTGTCTCTCTCCTCTTAAAGCAACACAACCAGCAAGAGGGGAGGAGACAGAAAAAGAATTACACAAAAATTTCATCACTAACAAAAGAGTTCTCTCTTCTTCACATGCATTTCCATGAATTCTCTCACACATCCTCCATGAGACTTCTCATGCAAACGCTTATATTGCTTTTTCATTTCACTTTTACAGCAACAATAAACAAACAAACAAAAAATTCTGCAGTTTACTGTTTCTTTCACAGTTTGTGGTGGGGGAGAATCTCTCTCACACACACAGACAGGGGATTAGCATATCCACACATTCACTTCCATTCAAACTGCTTGCATAAACAATTTCACATACAGATATTTTATTTCAGACTTTCTTCTGACAAATCAATAACTATTATTATAATTACAAGGAGCTGTTCACAAGCCAATGAGCTCCTTTGATTTTTTTAATCTCTTTGTTTGTAAATAAGGCCTTTTCATTAATTATTATTATTAATTAATAATACACTACCTACACACTCCTCTAACAAAAATGGACTATATATTGCCTCGGATCCAACAGGCATCTAAACTTCTTTTATTAACCTATATGTTTAGTGCTTGACATGGCCAATTTTAAAAATTTCCATATTTTGAGCAAAATGCACTATAGTGCTTTTAATAGGATTTCCTGGCCACTCAAAATAACAATATTGATTCATGGTACCTTTACTCTTATCTCAGGTGTATTTTCCAGATGAATCCATCCCATCCTGCTAATATTTAAAACAGCAATACTTTATCATAATATTTTTACTTTTACCTCAAGTATATAGTTTATTCTGCTAACCTTGCCCTCAAACGAAGTAATTAAAACTACCTAACTGTGTCCACTGAGTTCCCTCATCTATTTATTTTTGTCCCCAAATAAAATAGCAGTATTGAATCATCAGCTCTTTATCTAAATCTTTTACCATTCCACTATAAGGAGGATGATTCCATCCAGCCAGGACTGTGAGGAGGGATGAAAACATTCTCTCCCTTTCCCACATCTTTAGTTCCTTTTCCCTGATCTTGGGAGTCCCCTCTTTGATCCTTCTGTGGCCTTTTGGAATGTCTCTTACCCATCAGTGGTTACCGTCTGGTTCTCTTATCCTTACTAACCCAGTGAGACCACCTCACTTCCTCCTTTTCACTCAGGAGTCCTCTCTCATTTTGCCTTGCCAGCCCTTATGGCTCTCGAGGTGTCTCAGTCACCCTCTCACAGGTCTCAGATTCACACCAGCCTACCCACTCAGCTGCCCAGGTAACTGTGAAAATGCCCTGATTTTCTTACCTGGGTCTGTGTACAGAGTTTCCTGGCAGTTGGTACTTGACCCACTTCCTTGCCTTGCCAGTCCTTCAGACCATTGGGGCATCCAAAAAAAATAATAATGAACTGGCTTCCTTTGTTCCTGGAATCCACTATTTAGCGTCCGGTTCTTCACGGGTACTGGGCCGGGGGTGGTCACCTTTCAGGAAACTGTCAAAATAGATGTGGCATCTGTCCCCTTAGGGGTGGCCACTCCCAGCGCTCCAGGGACCGTTTGGATATCCTGGATGAGCCCCCAGGTTGTTTGGAATGTGGCTCAAGATGCAAAACAAAGAAACTCACTTGGAATTCCAGCAACAAAGTTTTATTTCAAAAGAAGCATTTGCAAAGGCTTGGTGGACTGAAACACACACAGGAGTTCAGCCACACCTTACAGAACTGTTTGACACATTTTTATATCCTATCCCCGATGCAGATTCCCCCTCCCCTATCGCACTCAACGCCCCTTCCCTAATCATCCGATAAACTTTCCGGACCACCTAAAACCACTGTCCTTCCCATGTTCCAGGAAGCCCCTTTGTCCATATCCTATCTTTCACCATCTAATTTTCTGTTACCACAGTCTGACTCCTATAGTTGTTTTGATATTTCCTCTTACAATACACACACACACACACACACACACACGCACACACACAGAGGGCTTTTTTTCCTCATAGAATGCTCAGAACGGTGTTCTGGCACCTTTTTTTTGCAAAAAAACACACAAAACAGCTCCCTTATTGGCTTTCCTAAGCCTATTGCAGGGCTAGGCAATCTTGGCCCCTTTTTTTATGACTCGTGGACTTCAATTCCCAGAAATCCTGAGCCAGCCATGCTGAGGGGAAAGGGAGAGGTTTCCAAGCTGAGCCATGCTGGCTCAGGAATTCTGGGAGTTGAAGTCCCTGAGTCATAAAAGAGCCTGCACTAGAGGAGTACATTAAAATTATTTACAGGATTACTTCTTTAGGAACTAAACTTTTAGAATCTAAAACAGCTAATTCAAAAAAGCCTACAGGAAAGAACCTCACATTTTTCATCTGCTTCTGTCTTTTGGAAGGTAAAATTAGATAACAAAATAATCTATTTCTTATGTTAACATGTCTGCAATGAAATCAAAGGTAACAGGAAAGAAATGAGAAACATTTTTCTCAATGTAATATGTCTAATTTAGGTGATTCTAGAAAAAAATAGTATCTTTTGTACACTCTTGAAAACTATTTTGAATCTAAACAATTCTTAAGAATGAAATATTCTTAATTTGGACTTTAGTTTTACTGTTTGGACTGTTGTGTGTTTTGAAAAATAGATTATTTAGAATCTAGTTATGTTGCACTTCAGTCTTTAAATAATTAACCTAGTGTATACATAACAATATATGATGTTTTCCATGGTGAGCTTAACATCAATAACAACATTTATTAAAAAGGCTAAAATAATTTCTGGTGGTATTATCTGTATATTAAAATTTTGGACAAGCAGTGATCATGTATCCTAGCAAAAGATGTTACATATGTGCATAAGCGTAGTCAGTAGCATATGCCTTTTTAAAAATATCAAACATGCAAAGAAACAAAAATAAGTCCAACATATCTGTATTACATCCAGAAATGCCAACTTTGAAACCAATGTTTCTCATCCATAACTATGGCACCCTAAGGATACCTGCA